>NW_017672895.1:66135-104873 GCF_001879085.1 Nicotiana attenuata
GAGTCGTGTTATGGCTCGAGCTCCGATTGGCCTTCCAACTTTTCCCCGTCTGAGGAGGGTGATGACCCCTTGTGTTTCTGGACTGAAGCGGCTTTGTGGGCGAGTGGCCTGGAGATTTGCCTCGGCTATTGATAGCGCTTTTTTTTGGGTCGTCCTTTTAGACGTTTTGTGATCGAATGGCCCTCGGATTCAGTTTTTGAGTCGGGATCCTGACTCAGGCTTATCCTGCCTTCGAACCCGTTTGGGCTGGCGAAAATAATTTTCATTCTCTGCCCTTGGGCGTTCGGCGACTTTCTTGGAGCTAGTCTCCGAGTCGGGAGATAATGGTCTTCGGGTCGTACCTCTGGGCGTGCTATAATCCTAGGGTCCAGTCTGTGATTCGAGCTGCAATTAGCCTTTGATCCTTTCGGAGGTTTCGGTTGGCGATAGTGCTTTTTGCTTCCCCGCCCTTGGGCGCTTGATGATCTTCTGGGTCCAGTCTCTGAGTCGCATTGCCATTCGAGCCGTAATTGACCCTTGAATCTCATTTGAGCTTTCGACCAGTGCTGGTGGCCTTTCTGTTGCTTGGTCATCGAGACCTTTCAGCATGAGGTCCGGAGGCATGCTTTAGCCGGCGACGGTGGCACTTACGCTATTTGGTCGCAGGGACCTTTCGATATGAGGCCCGGAGGCTTTGCTTAGTTTAACTATTTTGGATCCGGTCTCCGAATCGGGTTACGATTTGAGCTCACTTTAATCCTCAAGTTGTCAATTTTCAAGCTGATGGTCATAGAGACCTTTCGGTGTGAGGCCCAGAGGCTTTTTGTAGGCTTTGTTTCTCTCGTTGAGGTCTTATTGATTATTTTGCCTGAACCGTCATCGGTTCTAAAAAAACCTCGATTTCAAGTCGTAGTCGGCGATGTTTTGAGCACCTCGGAAGGTTCATAGCCCATAGTCGAGTAGATCGACGCTTTAGCGATTTTAGAGCCGACATGGTCGGGACTCATTTTTTGCCTTTTGAGGGAACTGTGTTTAACCGCTTCTTTCCGAAGTAGATTCGAAGGATTTTTTCGCAACAGTCGGGCGTCCCCGAGTCGCGTTATATGGGTTGTGTCAGCCGTTTCGACCGTAGTCGTATGCGTTTGGTCGTAGCCATTTTTGATCCCTTAGTGATAGTTTAGGCATCTACTTCGAGGGTATGCCCTTTAGGGATTCTTACAAATGCGACTTAAAGCCCATATATCGGGATTTTTATGCCTGTTGAGGTCTTACAGTTTTATCATGCCTGTTGAGGTCTTACAGTTTGCCATGACTATTGAGGTCTTACAGTTTGCCATGCCTGTTGAGGTCTTACAGTTTATGGAGAATAGATCTGGGTTTGCCGAGGCTGCCCGTTAAGGTCTTATAATTTCAGATTTTCCAGTGCGTGGTGATTGGCGACAGCCTTCGAGTCATCGAGTTTGCTTGAAGACAGCTTCTCGTGAGCTCGGAGTTGTTTTACAGGGGCTTGGTGAGCCCAGAGTTGTTTTTTCGGGGGCTTGGTGAGCCCGCGTTTCGACCCTAGGGTCGTCCGGATGCCGGATTTCCTAAGTCTCCGAGTATCTCGGGACGTATCTCGTGGAGATGTCCCTATTGGGGGCGTGCTGTGATTTGTTTCCTTTTGCAAAGCAAGGCGTTGGAGATGTGCTCTGATTTATTGTGCGATATATGTGTTGTCGAGTTGACTCGACCGGCTCTTAAGCCAAGTTGGGCTATTTTGCGGATTCTCACGTTGCTTTACTTTTGTTTAGGAGCCTTTCTTTTCATAAAAGAAGGGGGTGTTTTTGATTGCCCGATATAATAATACATGTTCTTGCTTTAACGAGATTGGACCGCTTTGGCTTGATACATCATCCCCCCGTAAGGATCTTTATTCAGCGCTCCTTTGAGTCTGGCGGATTTCAGGAGGGATGCTCCCAGCTGCTTCGGAGGTAGGCCGTAAAGATGGCTTCGAGTGATTTGTGTGGAGTTTTATCTCCTGGTGGCTTTGCGGGCGTTGCCTCATTAAAAACCTTGCCGGTAAAAACCCTACTTTTCTTTTTGGGATAAAAACTCGGTCTGTGGAAAAGAGTGCAACGGGCGCTCCTTTATTGGGAGGTCTCGAGATCTTCAGACGCTCCTTTATTGGGAGGTCTCGAGATCTTCAGACAATGCCAGCGTCTCGATATCTTCGGTCGAATTTGGCGCGCCTTTCTTGGGAGGCCTCGAGGCTTTCGAACGGTGCCTACACGAGGGTTAATTTCTATTTTGAAAATAAAATAAAAGAAGGGGTGGTACCTTGAGACGGAATACTTCTGGGTGCTGACTCGCTTCGATCGCCGGGGATCGGGTATGTGACGCGGGTTTATTTTTGTGTTTTATCAAACCTGACCGGGGTTGAGCCCTGATTCGCCCGTGGGCTTATTCGGGTGCGGAGGTAAGGGTATCGAGAATGCATCGTGTATTGCGAACATTTCTCTCGCCGCATTCTGCTCTCCATGGATGGTTTTGACTCCGTCCTTTGTTGGGAATTTTATCATTTGGTGGAGAGTGGACGGCACTGCTCTCATGCAATGTATCCATGGTCGTCCGAACAAGGCGTTGTACCTCATATCCCCCTCGATGACATGGAACTTGGTGTGTTGGGTTATGGCGCCTATGGTGATGGGTATGATGATCTCCCCTTTCATTGTCTCGCTCGCCATATTGAACCCGTTGAGGACTCGAGTGGCGGGTACGATGCGTTCAGTTAAACCGAGCTGTTCTATTACCCTTGACCTGATAATATTGGCTGAGCTACCTAGATCCACGAGTACACACTTTATCTAGAAAGAATCTACAAGGAATGAAATTACCAGAGCGTCGTTGTGGGGCTGAGGTAAAGCATCCGTATCTTCTTCACTGAAGGTAAGGGCGTCATCGGGGATGTATCCTCGAGTCCGTTTCTCCTTTGTGGTAGAAATTTTTGTTTTCCTCATCATGGGTTCTTGCGGGGTATCGGCACCGCCATGATCATGTGGATGACGTGTTGAGGCTCGTTTACTTCATTCTTCTTGGCTGCCTCCCTGTCTCGAAACTGATTTTTGGCCCGATCGCTGAGGAATTCTCGGAGGTGCCCTTTGTTGAGCAGTCGGGCCACTTCTTCTCGTAGTTGATGGCAATCCTCGGTTCGGTGGCCATGTGTGTTATGGAACTCACACGTCAAGTTGTAATTTCTCTACAAAGGATCCGACTGTATTGGTCTAGGCCATTTTGCATCTCGGATTTTGCTGACAGCGAACACGATGTCTGATATGTCGACGGTGAAATTGTATTCCGACAAGTGAGGTGCGTTGACTGGTCCCATGTTTCGGTCGAACCGGGCCCTGTTGATGACCCCTCGAGGATCCTGTCCTCGATCCATCCTCCTATCGTTACCGGGAAGATTGCGCCTTGGGGCGTTCCTTCTATCTTCGAGGTACGGCTGATACCGTTCTTTGCTCGGCTTCGTCTCTTTTGCCGAGAATCTGCTTGGGTACACCGAGCCCGATGGGGCCCCCAGTTGGTCATCCTCTGCCCTGATCTTTGATTGATACCGGTTGTGGACGTCCGACCAGGTTACGGCCGGGTATTCGATCAGATTTTGCTTCAGTTGTTTCGAAGTCGTGGAGCTCCGTTCATTCAGGCGTTGGATGAAGGCCTGCACTGCCCAATCGTCGGAGACTGGTGGTAACTCCATTCGTTCCATCTGGAACCGGGACACGAACTCCCGCAGCATCTCGTTTTCTCTTTGTTTGATTTTGAAAACGTCGGACTTCCTCGTTGCTACTTTAATGGCTTTGGCGTGTGCTTTTACAAAAGAGTCCGCTAACATGGTGAATGAGTCTATGGCGTCGGGGGCCAGGATATGGTACCACATCATGGCCCCCTTTGAAAGCGTTTCTCCGAACTTTTTCAATCGTACGGATTCTATCTCGTCACTCTTTATGTCATTACCTTTTACTGCGCAGGTATACGCAGTGACATGTTCGTTGGGGTCGGATGTACCATTGTACTTAGGGAGTTCCGGCATTCTGAACTTCTTCGGGATAGGTTTCGGCGCCGCTTCTTCGGGGAATGGCCTTTGAATGAATTTCTTTGAATCTAGACCCTTAAGGACCGGAGGGGCGCCACGGATCTGATCGACCCTAGGTCTCGACCCTTTTATCGTTGGCTGCGATCATTTTCTCTCCCGATTCGATCCTTTTGGTGAGGTCCTCGAGTAATTTTACGGTAGCGGGGTTAGCCACCGGCTCATTGTTGCTTGACCTTTCGAGCATCCGTTCTGTGGGGGGAGCTGTATCTGGTGCCACTGTATTGGGGGTTCTTGGGTGGCCCGGTAGCTGAGCGATTGCTAGTTGTTGTGCCTGCAAGATTTCAAAGATAACGTGAAGACTAACTTCCTATTCTTCCCGGGATGGGGTTTTTTGAGCTTCCAGTTAGTCACTACGTCGTACGCTCCTGTCGGTTGAGACGTTTCGTCTACTTGCTGAGCGTCCTGCGAATCCGCGTCCAAGATTGGCCCGGGAATGCCGTTAGGATTCTGCGGAGGTACTCCGACGGCCGGGATGGCCACGCTATTTTCCCCGTGGTCTTCGAGGTCGTTGTTCTCAACCCTGTTTATCGAGCCGAACATTTTGACCTGCAATCAAAGAGTTCTCGGGCAAAAAAGAGTGTGAAAGATATCGTGCGTTTAAGTGATGAAACTAGGAAGAAAATAATCACTATTATTTTTAGCCCCACGGTGGGCGCCAAACTGTTTACCGTGAAAATGGTAACAACAATTAAATTTATAAATGGGATTCTAACAATACGTGATCTATTCCCGAGCTAGTTTGGAAGGGTGATTAGTGCTAAAACATGGAGTAAAACAGTAAAGATCGAGCTAGCCAAAACGGTAATCGAACCAGTAAGGGATCGTTCCCGGTCTTTAGAGCAAACCAGGAGGTACCTCGGGGTTAGGCCTCGAGCCTACCTCGGGCCTGTCGAGGGTGGTATGGAAGGTGAATAGCAGATAAATACACAAGTAAGTAAGGCTTTATATGATCAGTTTTGAGTCAAACGCTTGAAGAACAGACTAAGAAATAATAAAATGTTGAGGCAAGATATAATAGGCAAACCGAGAGAATAGCTATCGATGAATATGACTTAAAACTTAGAGAGAGAGAGAGAGAGAGAGAGAGAGAGAGAGAAAGAATATTATTGCTTTCTTTGTAAGGGCAACAGGAGATATCTTACCAGGTATTGGTGACCCTTCGTTTATAGAAAAAAGGGGGCGTCCAAACTTAGCTTGAAATAAACAAATACAATAAAAGAACGAGATGTGACAGCCTGCTTTCCTTTGTAGGAGAACTGGCATCGAGCCATTTAGAGAAGTCTCGTAGGCCCCAGGCATATCCCTCGGGGAATATCTTCGCTCACCAGGGTCTTAATCGATGCTCGATCTGGGCAAGGCATCAGCTAGGTCTCGAGGGGGGAACCGAACCGAGATCCTGTGCCTTCGGGATTTGCTCTTCGAAGCACTATGTCGAGAAAAATTGGTCTCCTAATTTCCCCGCATACACTAGGCTAAAAAATCAGGACAAAATTGCCCCTGTGGGGTTAGCGCGGACCGCACAAAATGGACCGCGGTCCGCACTGGGCTCTTGACTTCAAAAATTTAACTCTCTGAACTTGGGCTCCGCGGACCGCACAGAATGGACTGCGGCCGCGGAGGCTTCTAGTGCGGTCCGCACAAACTCGACTGTGGACCGCATTGGCTTGAACACTCATTTTGCAGCTTCTCTGAATCTTGGCTCTGCGGACCGCACAGAATGGTAGTGCGGCCGCATTGCCTTCAGTGCGGACCGCACAAAACCTAGTGCGGCCGCACTGCCTTAACACTTGAAATAACAGCTCTCTGAACCTCCTAGTGCGGACCGCACAAAGTGGTGTGCGGCCGCACTGAGCCTATTTTGGCTGAACTTGACTTGTCTTTGGCACTTGTGCAAGTTTCACTCCTTTTGAGCCGATCTTTGACATTTTGTCACTTTGTTGATCAAACCTGCAATCAAGCACACAACTTATGAGCCTTTTGGGACTATTTTGTATGAATATCTGATCAAAGCATAAGCAAGAAGTGATCGCTATTTAGGGTCGGGATCGAATCCTCAGAGAGCTAGAAGTTGGAGTCAAGTATCTATCTAGTGTGGAATTGCGTATGTGTTGTTAATTACACTTCTCAACATTTTTGGGATTTTTTTTATAATTCTACTTGTATCAAACTATAAATTATAAATTTAGCTAAGAGTTAAAATGCTACAAGTTGTTCAAATAGGTTTAAAAGGCACTAGGGTAGTGACTACCGCCTAGGTGGTCAATTGACGAGTACGTGAAACTATGGCACGTTTGACATGTTTGGGGAGTGTGTTATAACCGTTGCACGACTTTACCATTCTACACCTCTCGGTGGTTCGAGTGATTTTGCCCTAATTGGCTTTCTCAGGACCAATTGGGTATGCAAATTTGCACAAGCAACTAGGGTTCAATTCGGGTATTACTCTCTCGAGGTTTAACCCTTTAATTGGGGCTATCAATCTCTTAAGTGCACCCCAATTAATTGTTGGACCAATTTTGGAGACTTAGGCTCTCTTTCTTAAGAAGAGCTCAAGTCAACTCAACACAAACTAGTGTTTGCAACCACTAATTCAGAAATTAACCATGAAATTGGCCCAAATAACAAACACCCATAGTCAAATTAGCCCTAAAATACAAGACCCATCAATTACCCACACTAGGGTTGAGCCACAACCCTAGCTATGGGGTCTAGCTACTCATATTCAAAGAAGAAAAACAAGAAATAGAAGAATATAAACACATATTAATTAATTGCTAAGCTAAATACAAAGATTCAATGATGAAAAGTAAGTAAAAATGCCCAAAATGGCTAAGAAAAGTCGACCCACGAGCGCAGCTTATGTTTTACAATATCTGATAACCTAAAAAATGGAAAAAGAATCTATTTATACTAGGCTAAAAAATCTGGACAAAATTGCCCCTACAGGGTTAGTGCGGACCGCACAAAATGGACCGCGGTCCGCACTGGGCTCTTAACTTCAAAAATTTCACTCTCTGAACTTGGGCTCCGCGGACCGCACAGAATGGACTACGACCGCGGAGGTTTCTAGTGCGGTCCGCACAAACTCGACTGCGGACCGCATTGGCTTGAACACTCATTTTGCAGCTTCTCTGAATCTTGGCTCTGCGGACCGCACAGAATGGTAGTGCGGCCGCATTGCCTTCAGTGCGGACCGCACAAAACCTAGTGCGGCCGCACTGCCTTAACACTTGAAATAACAGCTCTCTGAACCTCCCAGTGCGGACCGCACAAAGTGGTGTGCGGCCGCACTGAGCCTATTTTGGCTGAACTTGACTTGTCTTTGGCACTTGTGCAAGTTTACTCCTTTTGAGCCGATCTTTGACATTTTGTCACTTTGTTGATCAAATCTGCAATCAAGCACAACTTGTGAGCCTTTTGGGACTATTTTGTATGAATATTTGATCAAAACATAAGCAAGAAGGAATATAAAATGCGTCAAAATCTCTAGTTAGGCGCTGGAAATTTCGAAAGAGTGGGCATTGGAGCAGTTTTGGTATTAGAAACAGGTCAACATTATCCGGTATCTGCCAAACTCAGATTTCCCTGCACCAATAACATGGCAGAATCTGAAGCGTGCATACTAGGGCTCAACATGGCAATCGACATGAATATTCAAGAGCTGCTGGTAATCGGTGATTCAGATTTGCTTGTGCACCAGGTACGAGGAGAATGGGCCACCAAGAATTCCAAGATATTGCCATATCTGCACCATGTACAGGAATTGAGGAAGAGGTTCACGAAGATAGAGTTTCGACATGTTCCCAGAATTCAGAACGAGTTTTCCAATGCCTTGGCCACCTTGTCATCCATGATACAGCATCCAGATAAGAATTTCATTGATCCCATCCCAGTGAGAATCCATAATTAACCGACGTATTGTGCCCATGTTGAAGAAGAAACGGATGGAAAACCTTGGTTCCATGACATCCAGGAATATTTGGCGAAAGGAGAATACCCGGAGCATGCGAACCATACTCAGAAACGCATGCTCCGAAGATTGTCCAATCATTTCTTCCACAGCGGAAGAAACTTGTATAGAAGAACTCCTGATTTGGGATTGTTGCGATGTGTCGATGTAAAAGAGGCTGCTAAGCTACTTGAGGAGATACATGCTGGGACCTGCGGCCCACATATTAATGGTTTTGTCTTGGCCAAGAAGATACTTAGGGCTGGTTATTTTTGGATAACCATGGAGACAGATTGCGTCCAATATGTCCAAAAATGCTACCAATGTCAAGTGCATGCCGATATGATATAGGTGCCGCCAAATGAGCTCAATTTAACAAGCTCACCTTGGCCATTCGCCGCATGGGGAATGGATTTCATCGGTCCGATCGAGCCCACTACTTCAAACGGGCACAGGTTTATTCTAGTGGCCATTGACTACTTCACAAAATAGGTAGAGCCTGCATCCTACAAAGCTGTAACCAAGAAAGTCGTTGCAGACTTAGTCAAGGATCGTATTGTTTGCCGATTTGGAGTCCCCGAGTCCATTGTCACTGATAATGCCGCCAGTCTCAACAGTGATCTGATGAAAGCGATGTGTGAAACTTTCAAAATCAGGCACAAAAACTCTACAACATACAAACCTCAGATGAATGGAGCCGTAGAAGCCGCCAACAAAAACATCAAGAAGATACTAAGGAAGATGGTAGAGAACCACAAACAATGGCACGAGAAGATACCCTTTGCTCTGTTAGGATACCGCACTACAGTTCGCACGTCAATCGGAGCAATTCCCTACATGCTAGTTTATGGTACCGAAGCTGTCATCCCGGCTGAGGTAGAGATCCCTTCTTTAAGAATCGTACAGGAAGCTAAACTCAGCGATGTAGAATGGAAAAGGAGCCGCTATGAGCAATTGTCCCTTATAGATGGAAAAAGAATGAACGCAGTATGTCACGGTCAACTTTATCAAAACAGAATGTCCAGAGCTTTCAACAAAAGGGTCAAACCAAGATAGTTTGCACCAGGGCAACTGGTGCTGAAGAAGATCTTCCCACATCAAGATGAAGCCAAAGGGAAATTCTCTCCCAACTGCAAGGTCCTTATATGGTTCACAGGGTGCTAACAGGAGGAGCGCTCATACTTGCAGAATTGGACGGAGAAATCTGGCCAAAACTAATCAATTCAGACGCAGTTAAAAGATACTATGTGTGGACTATTTACATTTCTTTATCAGATATAATTGAACTACGCTTGACCTGATTCCCGTTTAAGAGGGGATACGTAGGAAGCCCTGTGGGTTCGGTCATATCATAATAAAATTTCCATTTCCCCCAGGATCAGAAACTTGGGCAGAATTTTGAGGAGGACCCTCAAAATTCTGGAGCAAGTTCAGCCAACGCCAGCATATGCCAGACGGTCAGAAATTGGTTAAGAAACTGGGGTAGAATTTTGAGAAGGATTCTCAAAATTCCAAAGAGGGTCCAACAAGTTTCGTCACTCGCAAACGGCCGAGGGATCATCTACCAAATCGGGGCAGAATTTTGAGGAGGACCCTCAAAATTCTAACACGAGAAAGCTGCAATGTCTCTGAAATGTGTTACAGTCACTAGTTCATCTGAAATTACTGGATATTTCACCATATTTCTAGAATAACTCTATTTTTCGTCAATAATTGCATATTACTTTCGAAAACTCTATTTCTGTAACAGCCAAGTTACCCAGGGAAAGTCAAATAAGGCCTCCAGAATGGAGGAGTAAAGCCAGCAAACAAAGGCACGAACCAACCTCCCCTTACAAAACTTACAATTTTTCTTTTAACGCGGGCATTTGATGTAACAGTAGCATTCAAAAATATGTACGCAGCAAAACCACTATCAATCAGGCCACCGGACACCGAATAGATCTCAAGCTAAGAAATACTCTCCTCTTATTGCTACATGTTGTTTTCATGGGACTAAGCCCTATCCCGCATCTTGCATGAGGCTAAGCTCTGCCTCCATATTTGCATAAGGCTAAGCACTGTCTTCCAATCTTGCATGGGACTATGCTCTATCCCGCGTCTTGCATGAGGCTAAGCCCTGCCTCCATTTTGCATAAGGCTAAGCACTGCCTTCCAATCTTGCATGGGACTAAGCCCTGTCCAGCATCTTGCATGAGGCTAAGCCCTGCCTCCATTCTGCATAAGGCTAAGCACTGCCTTCCAATCTTGCATGGGACTAAGCCCTGTCCTGCATCTTGCATGAGGCTAAGCCCTGCCTCCATTCTTCATAAGGTTATGCTCTGCCTTCCAATCTTGCATGGGACTAAGCCCTATCCCGCATCTTGCATGAGGCTAAGCCCTGCCTCCATATTTGCACAAGGCTAAGCACTGCCTTCTCTTTGCATGGGGCTAAGCCCTGTCCCGCATCCCGCATGAGACTAAGATTTGTCTCAAATGTTGCATGAGGCTAAGCCCTGCCTCCATATTTGCTTAAGGCTAAGCACTGCCTTTTCTTTGCATGGGACTAAGCCCTGTCCCGCATCCTAGATGAGACTAAGCCTTGTCTCAAATCTTGCATGAGGCAAAGCCCTACCTCCATTTTGCATAAGGCTAAGCCCTGCCTCCATATTTGCATTTGCATGAGGCTAAGCTCTGTCTCCCCTCTTGCATGAGGCTAAGCCCTGCCTCTATATTTGTATAAGGCTAAGCCATGCCTTCTGCATAGGACTAAGCCCTGTCCCACATCTTGCGTGAGAGTAAGCTCTGTCTCCGATTTTCGCATAAGGCTAAGCATTGCCTTCTCATGGGACTAAGCATTGTCCCTCCTTGCATAAATGTTGCTCTATTCCGGCACTATCTATTTGCTCCTCTTTCGGGCTAAGCTCTGCCCTCAACCTTACAAGACTAAGCCTTGTCTTGTTGACTTTAGCATCATATTGTTGCATCTCATGGGCTGAAATATTGCCAACCTATCCAAAGGCGCCATAGTCTAAAGGCATCATCCTCATAGCCGGAAGACACCATGCCATGGCCTGAGGATCTCTCAAATTTGCATATCATTATTCAAAGGCGACATGGTTCGGAGGCACCATTTTCATGGCCCGAGAACATCATTTCATGGCCTGCAAATCTCTTATCTCAGAATTCATGGCCCAGGACATCATTGTCTAAGGACGTCATCCTTAACCGTCCAAAGACAACTTTCATAGTCCGAAGGGAATCCACATCATGTTTAAATTTCCGCACAAATACATGTTCGTAGCATCTCCTTATCCGCAAGTGACCAATAAGAAACCGCTATCCCAGCAGGAGCGACCTCGCTCCAGTTCCTTCAACTATCTCAAACTTGACCGTTCACCATAACCACTCTTTCACCCATCCCGAAATCTCGTGTCTGTTTCTTGTAATGACTCAATCGGTATATTCCGCCAATGGATCTGGATTACACATGGCCTGATTCCTATAAAACCAGGGATATGTAGGCAGCTCAAAGACCAGAGTCCGGCTTCTATCTTTCAAAACATCCCATTCGGTCAAAATTGGCCATCATTTCTTTACACGAAAACTCTTTCACCCTTCCCGGTAAAGAGGGGCAACTGTTGATACCCAATTTTTTCCTATATTTTTTAAAGTACATATATACTTTCAAAACTATGCATTAGCATCAATTGATATTTTTTCATAATTTCTATATTTTAAATTGATTTTATCCTAGTATTTTGTTTACATAAATAATTATAAATCGCATCACAAATGGCTTTATAGCATTTCATGACTTAATATTGCTATTTATAGTTATATTAGGTTCAAATTATTTCACAAATGGCCAGATTTACACCTTTTGGTTACAATTGCATTAATTTTTGCAATTATAGCCCATGTATACATCACTGCATTATTTTACCAGAAATTGATCCATTATATTTTTAGAATATTAAATAATTATTTTAAAGCGCTTCTATGCATGAATTTTTTTTCTTTTTCTTATTGATAATTATTTTATAAAATATTTTTTATCAATTATTTGGGTATTTAACAAATAGCCTTTTAATTTCTCTAATTTTCGGACCTAACCCACTAAGACCAGGCCCAAACCAATCAGACCCAACCCCAATTAAACCTAACCCGACCCAGGACCCTCCTAATCCTGGCCGTTGATCTCTGAGATCAACGGCCCTTATTTGTTCTTACCTTTTTTAATCAAACGATCCCCTAAACCCTAACCATTCTCACCAAACAGCCGCCCTAGAATCCCTAATCCTCTCCGTCTCTTTGAGATCCAACCTTAACCCTATCCGCTGCCACCCAAAACCAGCCCTAATCCCTTTGATTCCTATTCGATCTATGGATTTCCATGGCTGTATGAGACCTCTACTTGTCTCCTACTTCCCCTGGTTGCTCGATTTTGTGATTTTGTGGAAGGACCTCGAAGAGATCTAGTCCAGATCTCGTTCAAAACTCTCCAAGAGTCTATCTATGGTCTGTGAGTGTTTTCTATCGATGTTTTACAGCTCAAATCTCTGATTCAAAGGACAGATTCTCTTTGCCCTTTCTCTTTTCTTCAAAAACCTAATGTTTGGACTTGAATCGGTTCAGATCTCTGTAGATCTGGAGCGATTTTGAGTTCATCACTGATTTTCCTTAAGGTTCCCTTATTTCTTTACTGATTAACCAATTTTTGAGCACTTTGTCATATTAGGGTTTGGTCTTCTTGTTGTTTGTTGGTCAAATCTCTGTGCATCTGAAGTTTTTTCAAATTCTCATGGTTGTTCTTTAAGGTTCTTTTACTTCTCTACTACTAACCGATTTTTAGCACTACGCTACTTTAGGGTTTTGACTTCTCTGACTTCTGTTGTTCGAATCCCTGTATGTTTGAAGTGCTTTCAAGTTTCCATGGCTGTTTTCTTTAAGGATTCTTTGACCTCTATACTGTCAATCAACTTTAAGTGTTTTCAAATTGAGGTTCTTCCCAGACTTCTTTTCAAGAGGTTTTTCTACTTTCAATGTTAAAAAATGTTCATCTCTTTACGTATTTTGTTAATCTTTGTATGTATGCTCGAACCCCAGATGTTTCTAATGGTTACACTGATTTCTTCTATTATGTCTATTTCTGTGAACTAGTCGTATTAACTGACTCTATTTAGGGATTTGAGTGATTTTCCTGTTAAATCCAGTGTTCTTTGGGATTTTGTTGCTTAATTGATTTCTATTTAGGGAATTCGAATAATTCTTTCCTGATTAAAATCAATATTTTCCGGAATTTTTACTTGTTTCCCTATTATGACTAATTACACCTGCCTTAATTAGTTATCAGTAATTTGGGGATTTGATGGACTCCTTATATGTTATGGTGTTGATTTATTACCTTATTTGAGTCCCATTTCTGACCGTTAATTGATTGCCCCCAATTAAGGGGTCTATTCCGGACTCATCTATGGGAATTGATTCTGTGACTGATTAATTGCTCCTAATTGATTGAACTGTGATTCTTTTACCTTATTTGATTCACCCCTAAAGTGCTATGCATACACTCTCATTATGCTCCTTCCACATGAACAGTAGTTCAGAATACACACACATACATTCAAACACTCTCTCTTTCTTTGCTACTTGTGTTAATTATTGGTCTAGCCGGCTGAAAGCCAAGGCTAGACAGTGGATTTGCACCTGCTTCTTTCATATTCTGCATTTTTCTTCTTTAACTGCTATGTCTCTAGTTAAATTCTGAAACTCAACCTTATGTGATCTATGTCTATACACCCATGTTTATTCCTGCATTAGTTACTCAACTTGTTTCTCTGTTTGCTGTTATTAAGAGTGTCTAAGTTATGCCTTATGTGTAATCAGCATGTCTAATTTCACTTAGTTCTTTGATACCTGCCTAGTATGTTTCCTTGGTTCCCTTACCCCATCCCTTTTAATGGGTATGACTATGTAACTACTTAATTTTCTAGTGCATTCAATTAGTCATGATTGTATGTCCCATGTTGTTCAACACCTCTGTGTCTTCAACATGATCCTGCTACACCCTTATCTATGTCTTAACTGACTAGTACCATGATTGACCTGATTCAGTAGACTCCTAGTGGTTTTGTACACTTGCTGTATCAAATGCTTCTTTGTTTATGTGGTTTCAGCCCTATATATTCACAATCCCCTTCACCCCTGTTTGTAAGTCTACTTGTTGAGTGAATCTGAGTACTCTATGACCAATTGGGTTGTTTGTTGAGTATGCTTTCTTCAAGGTGATTTCAAAACTACTGCTTTTACTCCTAGCATTCTTCTCAAAAACTGGTCACTCCTAGTATCTTTTTTTAAAAAAAAAAAAGCTATTTCTAGATCTCTTTTACTTCTAACTTTTTTACTATGTCTTTCAACATTATGTCCAACACTCTCACCCTACTCTTAGATTATCAAGTTCTGCCCCTCTGGTATGTGTACTGCTTAGGGATCCTTGAGATTTCTCTGAACTCTAGCATACTAGGGCTGGCCCTTCCACAGTGCACATAATCAATCCCTATTTGAGAATGGTCTTGGTGCGAGCACTGCTCGGGATCCTTGAGGTCCTTAGGGAACTCTGACACACCAAGGCACACATTATTGGCTATGAGATCTATTGTCTTCTGAGATTCTTTTGAAGGCCCGGCATTTGCAGTTTTACTTTGAGCCTGATTTAGGTTCCCTATAGCATAATTTCTATTTACTTATGTATTCAGTTGATTCTGGTATGTAATAATTTTATTTGTAAATAGATATTGGGGGAAACTAGTAAAAGGGGGGATTCCTATATGATGTTTGTGGGAAATTGGGTAGATACCATGCTTTAGGTGGATACATAACCATGCCCTTAGTCTATATGTATATTTGCAACAGCCATCCTACTTCGAGTTTATGTCACGATAGAAAAACTTGCTTTAGGTCCATATGCTATGCTACTTGCATCAAAACATGCCTTAAGTTTATAATATTTGCATTAGAAAACCTGCCTTAGGACACTCACGTTTATATTCTGCATATTAGAAACATGTTATAAGTTCATCACTTCTTTCTCTGACTTTGCATAAGTTATTATCACCCGGAAATCATGTCATTAAACTGCTGCTGTAATCTTGCTTAATAAAAAATGATCATCTTTATGTGCATTAGAAATCCTGATTTAGGACTTTGTTTGCATTGGCTCTAAACCGTGTCTATGTCATTTTGAATAAGTAACTGTCTATAAAAGGTTCAAACAGTCCAACACTTAGATATCATGTCCTATTGTAAACATCATAAAATCACTTGTTATAACCTTCATCACTTAGATCAGCATGCCTATAGGATAAAAGAACTTCAAATTGTTCCCAGATTATGACTGCATATACACGCCTAGGAAAGCCTTAGGCCGTTAGATAATTGTGAAATCAGGTTCTGTTTATGTGTGAAACTGTCCAGGCTTAACAGGCTATAAAACCAGTAGGCAAACTGATTAGGATTCTGCCACTTCCCTTAAAACAAACGCTGCATGTTCTGTTCTGTAATGTTCATCTAGATATCATGTTCCTAGGATTTCTGAATTTCTTTAAAATCAGTTGTTTGAGATGTGCTGCTTGTTTGCCTATGTATATGTGGAGGTAAATATGAGCCTTTTATCTGCTTCCTTAATTGACAGTCCTATGTGTTATTTGTTGTCGCCTAGACTTTTGCCCTTTAAACACCTTAGGATTGTCTAGAACTGCCTAAGTCTAGAGGTCCTAAACTCCTCCGTGACCACAAGGAAGGGCGTGTAACAGCATGCTTAGAGTTCGTTAATCAAAACTGCCTTATATAACCGCTAAGTAGGTGGGATAACGGGTAGTAAAAGGATATGATGACCTGTGCGCTAATGCAATGTGTAACCTCTCTTACCGAGGAGTGATTACCGGGCATTGCATGGATATGATCCTATTGGATAAACAATTAGGACCTCCCTTATCCCTTTTACATATGTATCCTTAGACTGCTTATCTGTTAGAAGTCTTCATTCCTTTTACATATGTGTGCTTAGACTACTTATTTGTTAAAAGTCTTCATTCCTTTTACATATGTGTGCTTAGACTGCCTATTTGCTAATTGACTAATTCATAAAGTAAGTTCGACCGGGACCCACCGTTGTGGACCTCGAGGGGTGCCTAACACCTTCCCCTTAAGGTTATTTCAAGCCCTTGCCCTAATCTCTGGTAATGCAAACTGGTTACATGAGTTAATTGCTCTAGGTGCCCTAATGCACCTTAATCTGTTAGGTGGCGTCTCTTCAAACACCCAATTCCCAAAAGGAAATGAGTTGTCCCAAAAATGTCGAACCCAGACTTGCCCGCGAAGGGAAAATGGGGGCGCGACAGGGATCCCTAATCCCTCGAGTCAAGGTTAGACCAAACACTTACCTCAAGCCAACAGGTATTTCAAAGCACAAAGACAGCTTTACCTCTCGATTCCACCACCACTCCACTCGTATCTAGCCATAATCAACTTAATAACATCAATTAATGCTTAAGAAATCAGTTCCAATGCCTAATTATAGATTTCCCCAACATTTTCCCCAAAAAGTCAAAAATCGACCCCGGGCCCGCTTGGTCAAAACCCGAAATTCGGACCAAAACCTGATTACCCATTCACCCCGAGCCCGGATATACAATTGGTTTTAGAATCCGAACAATTTGAGGTCTAAACCCCCAAATTTCGAAATCCCTAAGTTCTACCCAAAAACACCCAATTCTACCATGAAAAACCCTAGATTCTAGGATAAAATCTTGTGAAAAGAAGTAAAAGATTGAAAGAAATGAGTTAAGAATCATTTACCTATGATTTGGGGAAGAGCTAGTCTTTGGAAAATCACCTCTTGAAGTTTAGGTTTTGAAAAATGGGAGAATGAATAAAAAATCCCGTCCAAAATCGTTTTGAACAGTTGCAGGTATCGCATTTGCGATCACAGGTTCGCAAATGCGAAGAATGGCCTGGCCTGCTAGCATCGCAAATGCGAACAAGTGTTCGCAAATGCGGCATGTTCCCATCGCAATTGCGACACTGAGCTTCGCAAATGCTAAGGTCCCATTCTAGCCTTCTGATCGCAAATGCGATGCTCGCATTTGCGAGCCAGATGCGAAGTCTGCAACCTGAAGCACACCAGCAAAATTCCTTACGTCCAAATCACTCCGTAGACTATCCAAAACTCACCCGAGCCCTCGGGGTCCAAACCAAACATGCACACAAGTCTTAAAACATCATACGAACTTGCTCATGCGATCAAATCGCCAAAATAACATCTAGAACTATGAATTTAGCACCAAATTGCATGAAATTTTCAAAATAGCTTCAAAACTTCTTGTATACGGTCAAAATCAGGGAAGGTCGATTTTAAGGTTTCTATGGCGTTTCAAGCTTGGCCTCGATGGGCTCGAAGCACAGTCTAAGGCTTGTCCCCGAAGCACTCGCCTCGAGAGGGTATATTGAAGACTCATCACAGCGTACATCGAGGCAGCATGGAAATTGACGACCGACATGGAAAGACGGGAAATTCCCGAGGGCACGTGATTAGAACTGATAGAGTCTGCGAGAAATAGTACAAATCCGTACTAAGCCATTATACAGTTGTACCAATAGCATTTCCTTGTCATTATTAGACATGTACTATGTCGGGATTCCCTCCTGCTATATAAAGGGGACCCTTGTCATTTTGTAAAACACATGAATATTCAATACAATAGAACATTCTCTGCTTTTCTTGCCTAAATGTGTTCAAGAATTACTGTACAAATTTATTGCTTGTTCATTTATTGTTCATTTATTGCCCATTATTAACCGCAAAAGGCTATCTTCGAGGCCTTCAATATCATTGTTTCTTCATCAATTGTTCATCGCCAACTGCCCTAACTAGACCTCGAACCCCCCTGTTACAGCCAGCTTAAGGCCCAGTCTTGCGACAACATTTGTTTGCATATCTTATTCTCTTTACTTACACTTAGCATCTATTGCCTAACAACTAGTATTGAATTAAATCACATATTTTTAGAACCATAAAATCAAATATAACTGTTAATACCATTTTCAAGGTAAACAGTTTGGCGCCCACCGTGGGGCTAAAAATAATAGTGATTGTTTTGGTGCTAGTTTTCTAAAAACACAAGTTATTATTCACACTTTTTCTTGTCAAGAATCTTTGATTTCAGGTCAAAAAATGTCTAACTCAGCAAATGCACACGAAAACAATGGTATTGGGCTTCATGGAGAGAACGGTGCAGACTCCGATGTACCACCGCAAAACCTTGGGGTGGCACCAGCACAAATCCCCATCAACGTGGGCTCACGTAACGCTGTGCATGTCGATGTGAGCTCTCATACAAACGGAAGTGTGCGCGGGGAAAACCAACATGAAGCACAGGGGACTCCATCTCGGGAGGAAAGAGAAGTTAGCCTTCAAGTCATTTTTGAGATTTTACAAGCACAACAAGTGGCTATTGCTCAGCTACAAAGTCAACAAAAAACTCCAAGCACAGCAGCACCGGAAGCCGCTCCTCGAGTCGAGCAGGCACCAGAGAGATCGAGTAACAGCAACAGACCCCGCTATTATGAAGATGCTCGAGGACCTCACCAAAAGGATTGAATCAGGAAAAAAGAAGATAGAGGCTAACGATAAAAGGTGGAGACTTATAACTCGAGGGTCGATCAGATCCCGAGCGCACCCCCGATTCTGAAGGGTGTAGATTCAAAGAAGTTCGTGCAGAAACCATTCCCATCAAATGCGGCTCCGAAGCCCATTCCAATGAAATTCAGAATGCCCGATATCCTGAAATATAATGGGACCACGGACCCCAATGAGCACATTACCGCTTATACTTGTGTTGTAAAAGGGAATGACTTAAAGGACGACGAGATTGAATCCGTCTTGCTGAAGAAATTTGGAGAAACACTATCGAAGGGGGCCATGATGTGGTATCACAACCTACCCCAGAACTTGATAGATTCGTTTGCCATGTTGGCAGATTCTTTTGTGAAGGCACATGCCGGTGCCATCAAGGTTGATACAAGGAAGTCCGACGTCTTCAAGATCAAACAAAGGGAGAACGAGATGCTGAGGGAACTTGTATCTTGCTTCCAGGTGGAGCGAATGGTATTACCACCGGTCTCCGATGACTAGGCAGTGCAGGCCTTCACTCAGGGCTTGAACGAGCGAAGCTCGATAGCTTCGAAGCAGCTAAAGCAGAACTTGGTTGAGCATCCTGCCGTGACTTGGGCAAATGTACACAACAGATACCAATCGAAGATCAGGGTCGAGGACGACTAATTGGGAGCCCCCTCTGGCTCAGTATATCCAAGCAAGCTCCTAGCAAAGGAACCAAAGTCTACAGAAAGGGAGTCGAGATCAGGCAAAGAAAGGAATCAGCCATACTTCAAAGATCGAAGAGACACTTCGAGGCGGAATATACCTCGAAATGATCGAGGAGTAGATCGAGGCCAAAATTTCGGGGACTTATGAGCAAGACCGGGTTTGACAGGCATTCGAGGCCAATGGAGGCACCCCGATTGTCGAAATACAACTTCAACATCGATGTCTCAGACACCGTATCAGCCATAGGTAGGATCAGGGATACTAGATGGCCAAAGCCCGCACAGTCAGATCCTTCCCAAAGGAACCCCAACTTGATGTGCGAATACCATGGCATTCACTGTCATAGAACCGAGGATTGTAGGCAGCTTCGAGAGGAGGTGGCCCAGCTGATCAATGAAGGGCACCTCCAAGAATTCCTCAACAATCGAGCCAAGAACAACTTTCGAGAAAGAGAGGCGAACGGAAAGAATAGACCAGAAGAACCTCAACACATCGTTCACATGATCATTGGAGAAACGACATCCCACGGGGACCCATGTTCAAACGGGCCAAAGTGTCCATCGCAATAGAAAGGCAAACTCGGAGCTATATACCCGATGATGCCCTTACATTTAGAGAAGAAGACATCGAGGCATTTTCCCAACCATATAATGATGCAATGCTAATTTCTTTTCTTTTGAATAACGTTCAAATTAAACGTGTGCTCGTGGATCCAGGTAGCTCGGCAAACATAATCAGGTCGAAGGTGGTGGAGTAGCTCGGACTGCTCGATCAGATCATACCCACCTCTTGAGTCCTCAATGGATTCAACATGGCAAGCGAGAAAACGAAGGGAGAAATCATCCTCCCAGTCAACGTGTCCGGTACAGTTTAAGACACCAAATTTCATGTCATCAAAGGTGACATGAGGTACAATGCCTTACTTGGAAGACCGTGGATACACAACATGAGGGCGGTACCATCAACTCTTCATCAGATGATGAAGTTCCCAACAAAAGATGGTGTAAAAACGGTGTACGGAGAACAACATGCAGCAAAGGAGATGTTCGCGGTAAACGACATGGCACCAACATCGACTCTTCCCGTCCAAGATGAGTCAGGAAACAGGCTGACCCCCGAGGAACAGGTGGTCTGTGAGCATTCGAACGAAGATGACGAAGAAGACTTCCTCACTCCTCGGACCTTCGTTGCCCCCGAGAAGTCGGATGCAACAAAATCAACGGTCGAAGAACTCGAACATGCCGTCTTGATCGAGCTTCTTCCAGATCGAAAGGTATACCTAGGAACGGGATTAACCCCCAAACTTAGGAAAAAAATCATCCAATTTCTTAATAACAACATTGATTGCTTTTGCTTGATCCCATTTAGACATGACAGGGATCCCGCCGGAAATAACCACCCATCGACTAAGTGTTGATCCCAGGTTCAAACTAGTGAAGCAAAAAAGGAGGCCTCAATCCGAGGTAAACCATGCGTTAACCAAAGACGAGGTAACAAAGCTCCTCAAAATAGGATCAATTAGGGAGGTAAAATACCCCGAATGGTTGGCTAATGTAGTAGTGGTTCCCAAAAAAGGAAACAAATTAAGAATGTGCGTAGATTATAAATACTTGAATAAAGCATGCCCCAAAGACTCGTTCCCATTGCTCAACATCGATCGCTTGATCGATGCCATGGCAGGCCACGAGATCCTCACTTTTCTCGACGCCTACTCCGGGTATAATCAAATTCTAATGAACCGAGAAGACAGGGAAAAGACTTTGTTCATCACGAAGTATGGTACATACTGTTATAATGTAATGCCCTTCAGGCTAAAAAACACAGGAGCTACGTACCAACGCCTAGTTAACAAGATGTTCGAACATCAAATAGGCCAATCTATGGAAGTTTACATTGATGACATGCTAGTTAAGTCCCTGCGCGCAGAGGAACATTTGACTCATTTGTAGGAAACATTCGATATCCTTAGAAGCTACAACATGAAGCTCAACCCCGAGAAATGTGCCTTCGGAGTACGATCGGGCAAATTTTTAGGCTTCATGGTGTCGAATAGGGGGATCGAGATCAACCCCGACAAAATCAAGGCCATCGAAGAAATCACAGTGGTGAACAATGTGAAGGTCGTACAATGGCTAACCGGGCGGATAGCGGCCTTAGGCCGATTCATCTCGAGATCGTCAGATCGGAGTCATCATTTCTTATCCTTGATCAAGAAGAAAAACAGCTTTTAGTGGACTTCGGAATGCCAACATGCTTTAGAGGAATTAAAGCGGTATCTCTCGAGCCCGCCTTTGCTCCACACCCCGAAGGAAGATTAAATGTTGTACTTGTATCTGGCCGTATCCGAAGAAGCGGTAAGTGCTGTGTTGGTTCGGGAAGAACAAGGTACGCAATTCCCTGTTTATTACGTAAGTCGGACACTAGGAGATGTTGAAACCAGGTATCCACACTTAGAAAAATTAGCTCTTGCATTAATAAGTGCATCTCGGAAATTAAAACCTTATTTTTAATGCCATCGTATATGTGTTTTAACAACATAACCTCTTTAAAACATCTTGCACAAACCTGAATTATCAGGAAAATTGGCCAAATGGGCCATCGAGCTCGGAGGGTATGATATCGAGTACCAACCCCGGAAGGCTATCAAGTCCCAAATTTTGGCGGACTTCGTGGCCGACTTTACGCCCGCCCTCGTACTCGAGGTAGAGAAAGAACTCTTGCTAGAAACGGGCACATCATCGGGGGTATGGACCCTATTCACCGACGGTGCCTCGAGCGTGAAAGGGTCCGGGCTCGGCATCGTTCTGAAACCCCCTACGGGCGCATGATTAGTCAATCTATAAAAACTTTGAAATTTACTAGTATGAGGCTATGATTGCACGTCTCGAGCTGGCCAAGTGCCTAGGAGCAGAAGTCGTTGAAGCAAAATGCGACTCCCTTCTAGTAGTCAACCAAGTAAATGGGAGCTTCGAGGTTCGAGAAGACATGATGCAAAGATACTTAGACAAACTTCAGGTCATATTGCATCGTTTCAAAGAATGGACTCTGGTCCACATTCCTCGAGATCAGAACAGTGAGGCTGATGCACTCGCGAACCTGGGGTCGTCCGTCGAAGAAGATGACATACTCTCAGGGGCTGTTGTACAGTTATCCAAGTCAGTGATTGAAGAAGGCCACGCCGAGATCAACTCAACAGNTTCAAACACGAACGGACGAACGAACAAACGAACGTAAAAAAACCATCTGAATTCAGAATACACACTTCACTCAAAACTCTCTCTCTTTTCTCTGTTACTACTTGTGCTTACTGCTTCGTCTAGCCGGCTGAAAGCCAAGGCTAGGCTGTGGAAATTGTTTACCTTTTCCTTTCTGCATTCGCTTCTTACTGGTATGTCCTAGTTAATTTTCCAGCATCAACAACAACATGTCTCTTTACTATTTCCTTCACTCTTGCCTGTTTCCTGTTTATGTTTAATCAAGTTTCATCACTAAGCATGCAGTAAATTAATGAGTTCCTTTATGTATAAATACTCTACCAGTCATTTGATTATGTGATTATGACTCATGAATCCCAAACCCCAATATCCCATATGTGCGTGTATTCTCTGGTTGGTTTGAGGGCATGTCAACATTAGACATTGCTGTGCACGACCCAAACCTGACCCTCCCTGGGGTCATATGCTTCATATCCCCTCTATGTGTTGTGTTCTCTGGCTGGTTTATGGGCCTACCAACACCATCTATTGTTGTGCATGACCAAACCTGACCCTCCTAGGGTCATATGCTCCCTGCAATGTACTCCCAAACCCCTGACCCCTTGTGCAAAAAATGCTGATTCTGTGCAGTGTTAGCTTTACTACTACAATTTTCCAATTACCCTTACCCTTTACTATTCTCAACCCAGTTTTAAACAGATCTCTGTCTCTGCACTTCCACTATACTCTTAGACTTATGTTCTGCCCCTCTTGTGTGAGCCTTGCCTTGGGACCCATGAGCTCCCTCTGAACTTGGACACATAAGGCCTGGCCCTTCCACACTGCACTCATCTCTATCTGGTTATGCAAACTTGGGTATAAGCATTGCCCGGGGTCCCTCGAGACCCTTAGGGAACTTTGACACACTCAAGTCTGAGAAAGGCTTTGAAACAAGTGGCATTTGAGGTGTTTTGTTCCATAACTCAGAGAGGAAGTCAGAATCAGGCTTCCTATGGTTGTAACTTTTATTTTACATATTTTTGATGTAATTTGTCTGTAATAATTTGTAAACAGATATTGGGGTTGGCTAGTGGAAAGGGATGGGTAACTATGCATGCTTAGCTATTAGAAGGGTAGATAACATGCCTATAGGACCTGTTTTAAATTCCGCATGTTTTTAATTCTACATTTAGATAACATGCATATAGGATCTGTTTCAAATTCTACATTTTTTATTCTACATCTAGATATCCTGTCTATAGGATCCGCCTTCAAATTCTGCATATTTTAATTCCACAATTAGAAATCATGCCAATAGGGTCTAATGGTTACTATCATACATCATGTCCATAAGCTAAAATCAGGTTCTAAAGTAGGTGTCATGCCTATAGGGTTAAATATCAATATAGAAATCATGCCTATAGGAATTTCAAGCAAATCCTGCCTGCTTCGTTTCACATTCAACTAGATATCATGTCTATAGGAATTAAAATTTAATGCTGTATTCTGGGCCGGGCCCGGGCCTAAATGGGCCAAATGGGTCGGGCCAAACGGGCCCGGGCTCAAGCGGGCTGGGCTCTGGCGGTCCCGAGCTTCATGGGCTCAATGGGTGGAACCAGCCCATGACGGTCCTAAGCCCACATGGTCCTGGGCTAAATGGGCCGGGCCTAACGGGCTTTTTTATTTCCGGGCAATTTTTTTTTTAATTTTTTTTGTTTAAGGCAATTTCTTGTAAACCATATATGTATATACTAATATAAATTGCTTTCTTATACATGGCTATATAAACATATGTAGTATATATAATATAGTATATATAGTATATTATACTATATATAGTATGTTATGTATATATATTTCCAAATATAATTTCTTGTAATGTTTTGTAGTATATATAGTATGTTAGTGTGTGTGTGTGTGTGTGTGTATATATATATATATATATCTATATATAGTATACTATAGTATATATATATATATATATATATATATATTTCCTTATATAATTTCTTGTAGTATATATAGTATGTTATGTATATATATTATAGTATATACAGTATGTTATGTATATATATTTCCAAATATAATTTCTTGTAGTATATATAGTATGTTATGTATATATATTTCCTTATATAATTTCTTGTAGTATATATAGTATGTTATGTATATATATTATAGCTTATAAAGAATTGCAAGTTAAAGACAAAAAAATATTGCAAAGAGATATTCAAGGGAATGTCTTATAATTTTTATTACCAAAAATGACATATCTTTCTTAGTCTTCTTCCCCCCAATGGAATGAGCACAACAAGGTGCTAATACCACCATTAAAAGGAAAAGAAACTACCAAAGTACAAGTTACACCACAATCTACATTGTATCTCTAACAAATCTCATAAATCCTTCAAGGTTCGGAGGAGGTTCCGTTGGTGGTGGCGCAAAAGAAGCTTGTTCATCACCGCTTCCGGGCGAAGCAGCATCCTCCGCAAGTTCCGCTATCATTTCTTCATAAGCTTCGTCTATCTCCGGTTGTGATTCTGCAAGTCCAAAGTTTCTTCTTTCCGAGCGGATCCAATCTCTGAATAGTACTGATTTTTCCAAGCTCTCCCTCATAGACGCTCTATGATCACCTATTTGAAGTCTTGCTTGACTGAAAGCGCCCTCTGATGCAACTATTGAAGCTTTAATAGATAAAATATCCCGAGCCATCCTTGCAATAACCGGAAAATGTTTTTCCCTTGCCTTCCACCATTCCAAAAGATCAAAGGTGTCGTCTGGATTCTCCTTTTCAAGTCCCTGCGACAAATAAACTTGAAGCTCATTTAGATGTGAAGTATCATCAAAATTATCACCTTGAGAACCCCTGAACTCCGTCCAAGATTTAAGTGTTTTTAGGCCCGCAGCTCTTTTAGACGATTGTGAACTAGACGAAGTAGGGGTTGGAACATTTGGCCTAGCATGATCTAAGGCAAGTTGATAAGCATTATAAATTGTTTGAGCATTTATTTGAATTGAGGCTTTTTCCTCTGCAAGTGTAGCAAATTCCTCATCTGAAAGATCTAAAGCCTTATAAATATTTGAGTACTAAAAGTGAGGACCTCCTAATTTCATTGTAGGATTTAACATTGCAGCAACACCATAAATAGGGGGATAGGGAAAAAATATTTTTTAAACTTTTCTTTCATTGCATTTATAGCAAGTTTATAAATTTCCCCACCCTCCGAAAATTCAACAAACAAATCACAAAGTGCTGCAATATAAACTAAACAGTTTGAAATAGTAGGATAATATTACCTAGAAAATGCATTTGTAGCAATTTGAAAATGTTCTAAAAAATCTATAAGAATTTTAACATTCGTCCAATCTTGATTTGTAAGGATTTCATCATCATCCTCACTACCAACACGAGCATTAAACGTTGCATTAATTGAGTTTCTACATTCATATGCAACTACTAAACTTTCATACATATAATTCCATCTAGTCGGACAAGGTTTGGGAACCTTTCTTTCTCTAAGGCCAAATTCATCATATTTTTTAAAATACTCTCTAAGTCTACCTCTACGGTTTGATAAAAAAGTCAATTAAGAGCCATTCAACCTTTTCAATTTCTAAATTAAAACNCACTAGTGTTACTAGAAGCATTATCCATAGAAATTGCCATTATTTTATCTCTAATGCAAAAATATCTACAAATATCTGCAACAGTGTTAGCAATAAACTTACCTGTGTGACGTGAATTAATTATTCTATAAGCAATAATGCGTTTTTGCATTATCCACTCCTCATCTATCCAATGACTTGTAACAGTTATATAATCACAGTCATTATTACTTCTACCAATATCAGTAGTAATAGCAATCCGATTAGTTATATGAGTAAATAAATACCGCAAATATTGTTCATATTCATGTTTATATTTATAAATATCGCTCTTTACGGTTGCGCGAGGCCAACCTTTATAAGTAGGATTAAAAACTTTTCTAATATAATGCACAAAGTTAGGGTTAGAAGGAAAAGTATAGGGTAAGCACATAACGGTAACCATCTTTGCTAATTCTTCACGATCTTTATTAGGATCGTAATATAAAATACCACCGGTCACAGTGTTAATTCCTGGTTGAACTAGATTTGAACCTGTACTAGGGTTAACCGCAGTATCTACACTTGTCCCCTCTTGCTGCGCTTTCATTTGTAAATATTTAACTTTTTCTCTAGGGTGTGTTTGTATGTGCCTAGCCAAACTACCCTACCGCTACGGTCTCCAGTATATTTATGCGCCAGCAATTTCCCACAAGTTTTATACTTAGCCTTATTTTGTTCTCTTACTTGAGTAAAAAAATTCCAAACAATTGATGTTTCGAGGCGTTTAGAAGGTTGTCTATTAAAAGTAGGGGTTTCTACAGGTGGGTCGGGCGGGGCATCAATTGGGTTATTAACAGGACTAGTAGGTGTATCATCTAAATCCGGTTGAGTTTTATCTACATCCTCATTTTGCTCATCATTTTCTAAGATAGTTTCATTAGGATAAAGAGGATTCATAACTTCTTCATTTAATTGTTGACCCGGTGCAACATTATGGCAAAATTCACTATCGAAAAATTAAAAACAAGGGTTATCACTATCAAGAATAATAAGAGCAGCAGGACGGGTAACAGGTCTGGGTCGGGGAGCCGGGGGAAGGGTAGTAGGTTGGCGACTACTTTCACCAATTTTAGGCTTTCCCTTACCACCGAACATTTTTTTCAAAGAAAATGTCATATTAATTACAATTATGCAAACTAAAACACACAAAAGTATATTCTTAAAACATAAGAGTTGGAACGAGTTTACCGAATTGCCGAACAACTTCTTGAAAATTGAAAATCGTTGAAGACTTGAAGACTTGAATACTTCAATTCACCAACTTCACAATTTTTCACGAAATTGCAATAATAAAATAAGCAATTATAGAAGAGAAATTAGATATAGATTGAGAGAGATTGAGAGAGATTGATGAATTGGTGAGTAAAAATGAAAGAATGAGGGGGTATTTATAGTTGAGAATTGGGAAAAAGTGTAATTATATAAAGTTTGGGGTTAAAATAAAGTTTGGGGGCCAAATGGCTATTTTTTAAAGTGGCCAACGGATCAATTTTGAAGGCCAACGGCTAGATTTTAAAAATCTGACCGTTTGTCTTTTTTTTTTAAATTTTTTTTTATTTTTAAAATTAGCCGTTGGAACCCGTTAAGCCCGTTGGGCCCGGTTGAACCGGCCCAGGCCCGCTTGCCAGTCCCGGGCTTAGCGGTCCCAGGCTCGTGGGCTCCTTGAAGTAGACCGGCCCGCCACGGGCCTTGCGCACCATTTGGGACCGGCCCACTGAGACCGGCCCACCAGGCCTGTTTGGCCCATTTGGACCGCGGTCCCGGTCCGGTCCCGGACTGGGCCCGGCCTACAGTGCAGCATTACTTTGAGCTCGTAAGACTTCAGTGAGGCAGCATCAAATCTATAAGACCTCAACGAGGCATTCCCAAACTTATAAGACCTCAATGAGGCAATACCGAGCTTATAAGACCTCAACGAGGCGTACTCAAATTTATAAGACCTTAGAAAGGCATAACCCCGATATTAAGGCCGAGGCTATATATTCGAACTTGTAAGACCCCTAAAAAGGCATACCCTCGATATAGACGCCAAGGTCACCGCACCCGGGGACTAAAGGCTACGGCCAAACATAAAGACTACGATCGAACTAAAAGGCTACGGCCGAATTAACGCGGCTCGGAGACGTCCGACTGTCGCCATAAAACTAAAGGCCTTCAAATACTTCGAAAAGAACCGGTTAATTAGGCTACCCTCGGCATAAGCAAAGGAGCTTCGATAATATCAGCTTCAAACAATAAAAAGGCTTCGAAAACAATCAGCCTTCGATGAAAAGGTTTTGAAAACTCAGCCTTCGAAGCGAACCTCCTGAGGTACTCAGCTATCGTCACATATCGACTCATAATCGAGGTTCTCGTTTGAGCCGTCGAAGAGTCGGACGAACATAAAACATGCCAAGGCATAATCAAAACTTCAAAAGTCTTTAGCCAAAATCAGGGAAAACTATAGCCATATTAGAGGTCGCATCAACCCAATCTAAAAAGAGCCTAAGGGCCAATGCGTAAGAGCCTAAGGGTCAATGTGTAAGAGCCTAAGGGCTAGCCTAAAGAGCCTAAGGGCCAATGCGTAAGAGCCTAAGGGCTAGCCTAAAGAGCCTAAGGCCCGATCTAAACAGCCTAAGGGCCAACGTGTTAAAAACTTGAGGGTCGATAGCCCCGGGTCGAAATTTGACTCGAGGATCGAACCCCGAACGGTCAACTGTTATCGATCATTCATCGAGCATGAAAACCTAAGGGGTTTATGCTATAAGTCCGACACATCGGACTAGTTATCGACAAACATCAAAGTTTATTCCAAAAGGGCAAAGGGAAGACAAGAAATGACGAAAAGCAAAGATCCTTATATATATAATAAAAGTTCACAAAGACATATTTACAAGGCTCACGCCTGGAGCCCTTACACAAAAAAAGAACAAATAAAATCTTAATCTACCGCCGGGGTCACTTGACCGGACAGAGCTCCCTCAGAAGTTGTGCCTTCAACGACTTGTCCCTCGACCCCCGGAACATCAACGGCCTCTTCCCCCTCGGGGACTTCACCTTCATCTTTATCATCCTCCGAGCCGCTGGCCGAACCACTGGCTGAACCATCATCGGAAGAAAGCAGAGTTGCCGATTCTTCCTCTAGGGCCTTCACCCTCTCGATCTCAGTAGACAAATTGATGCCCCCTACATGTACATCCTCGAGAGCCTGTCTCCGAGATCTTAAACGGGCATGCTCCAGGGCTCGGGTCAATTCAAGCTCGGCCTCTTCAGATACCTTCTTAGCTCAAGCATTTGCAGCAGCAACATCTTTTCGGTACGAGGATATGAGCGCATCGGCTTCGGACTTGGCTGTAGATAGCGCGGCGACCGATTCAGCCTGGAGATCCTTATACTTACTACTATCCGCCCTTGCATCCTAAAAATGATGTTCAACCGAGGTCAACTTCCCCTGGAGGGTATCTCTCTCGGAGGTTATCTCGTTCATACGCTGCTTGAGTCCGAGAATCTCAATATCCCTGGCTCTGAGCCCCTCCCTCATCAGGACAACTTTCTTCTCAAGCTGCAAAAATCAACCCAAAGGTGTTAAATGCTAAAGTCGGACAAGCATGAAAGTAAAAACATACGAAGGCTGTATTACCTGCTCAATAAGATCGGTCCGCTCTCGAGATACCGTCTTCAAACGAGCCCGAAGGTCATGAAGTTCTTCCTCCTTTTTGGTAAAAAGAGCTCTGAGCTCGTCAGCCTCTGATGAGAGCCTCCTACACTCTTCCTCATAGCGGGTCAACTCAGCTTGGGACTTAGCAAAGGCCTGATTGTAAAGCACTATAACCCGAAAGCATAAAAGAACAAAATCAGGAAGATGAGGATCGGAGCTCAGAGCATAGTCGATGAAAGATTACCTGTTTGCATAGCCTCTCGGCTTCCTCGAAAATGAGCGAGGCATTAAGCTTGGGGTTTTCTTCGACCCCAATGAAGAATCCTTCAAACACGTCATTCTCCCCGAGGGACGCCTGTGAGCATGTGATTTTTGCCCTATTAGAATTACTCCTACAAATTTAAAGAAAATAGATTTTTCCAAATTGTTTTCAATAGGATTTTTGTAGGATTTTTATTAATTGTTTGCATTTTTGTGCACGTCTAATTTTGTTAAAATCATGAAAAATGCCCCGAAAATGTCAAAATTTCATGCATTGCATATTAGGTTTTGTGTTCATATTTTATGATTAATTGGCTAAGTAATTGCTTTATTAGATGAAAAATCACAAAAAAGATTGTCCATTTTACATTTTTGGCTCTTAATATTAGATTAGTAATTTTCTCTTCAGCAATTTAGGATTAATTAATTTTGTAAAAATTATAAATAGATAATTAGTTTGATTTTACAGATTAGATCAATTTAGGATTTTAATTAATTAAAGAAAAATAAAAAGGAAAAAACAAAGAAAAGAAAAATAGGAAGAATATATTTTGGTCTGGTTTCTTTTAAAATTGGGATAATTCCTAAAATGGTCGAATTAATTTTTAAGACCCAAATCCCTTCAAGCCCAAGACCGTCCAAAACCCACCCAGCTAAAACCCTCACTAAATAATCCCTTCCCCTTTCATTTTTATGGAGGGGACACATTAGAAAACTTGGGGAACAATAATTAGATCCCCTTAGAGAAAAACCAGAAACAGCGCTCTCTCTCTCATTTTTTCAAGGAGAACGCCTGAAGACCTTCTCCCTAAAATGGAGTCATGGCAGACTTCTTCTTACCCATCCTCAAACAGAAATTAGATCCCTTACCCCTGAAGACCTAGCGCTGCCTCCGTTCTCCATCAGCTCCAACGGACCTTCCTCTCTTCTTCAACAAAGAATCAGATCCCCTACACCCCAAAAAAAGAGCAGCGACGTTTACCCCAAAAGAGAGGACTGCTCTCACTCTCTGATCTTGAACACAAAAAATCGGATTCCGCTCCTTCTTCTTTCTTCTATCTTCATCCACAACAAAAATCAGATTCCTCAACCTAAAGCTAGCAAAAAACAATCGAAAAAAAAAGAAAACAATGGAAAAACGGAGTTACAGAGGAAATTATGAAGCTTCTCTTCTCATATTTCGATTCATAATCCTGGGATCTCTAAGTCGATTGAGCTATTAGAGCTGTTTTGGAGCCATGGACTGCTGCCGTTGCCATTGCTGTTTTGCTAAGCTCCACGTTCTCTTATCTTGCTTTCATTTGTTTTTTAAGAATTGGTTTCGCGCAACCAGGTATTAATTTGAGAAATCGTATTTGTATTGGTAAACAGGAATCACTTCCTCTGTTTTCTCCATGAAATTTTGATTCATCGTTGCCTTTACATGATGAAATCTTTTTCTGAGTAGTCTATTGATTAACTTCAGGTGATTTGCTTCTGTTTTATTTGGGGAATTGAATGTTGAATAGAGCAGGATTCTGTTGCTCTGTTTTCTCTTGTTTTTGCTCCTTCAAATTTCGTGGATTTTGCTTAAATGTTGATGGTGGAAGAGGACAGTCTCTAGTAACTATCATTTCGCTCTTTCGGCTTAGGGTTCAAATTTGATCAAAATGTGTTTAGATAATAGGCCGCGATCCTCAGATGGAGGGGTTTAGGTAGGCAAACTAAAAACCCTCGAGTTGTTTTTGAATGACTTCTACTTTTGGGATGTAGAAGCGTATGCGCGTTCGCAATTGCCGTAACTAAACGAAATATTCTTTTTTATTAGAAGATGTGACTTAGCCATGTAACTAATTAGGAAAGTTAATTAAGACTAGCGAGATAACCGTAGCCAAGCAATTAGGATTTTTTTTCTTTTGGCATGCACTAGTAAAGAAAACAAACATTATTTCAGCATCTTATACTGAATTCCACTATTTGTAATACAAGTTGGGTCATCACTTGTTGTAAATACTAAACCATAGTTTTGAAATACTAGATAAATTTCGAACTGTTGGTTTGATGTGGTTTTTTTTATTTTTTAATGTTCATGGCAAACAACATTTTAGTTTATGATTTTTCTTTGTTCAACTCGAATACTTTTTTTAATGCTACATGTCTGAACAATTGTTCAAGATTAGTGTTAGATAAGTATGGAGTGTAAAGAGGCACAAAAGGATTATTGATATATATATAGCCTGGGTCTGTCGTTTTTTTTTTTTTTTTTGTCTAAATGAAAGTTTGTCGCGTGGTTTAAGTAGCAGTGAATTAAGTTTTCCTTGTTCTATTATATTATATATGAATTTGTCAAATTATCTCCTAAGGTAAACGACTTCCTTTGTTTATCAATTGGTTTACATTTGTTTGGAAATACTGTTATGCAAATACACTTAGGTAATAGCTCATTGCTACCTGTGAACTTCCATGACCATGGTAAATTGAGAATTGCGAAATAAAAACTAAAAGCAGAAGTCCTAAATTTTGGTGGTCTACAAATTGGTAATAATAAACAACTTAATCTGTTGAAGATGTTAGGTGTTTGCCATAATTTTTTTACCATATTTGGTTTTCCTATCTCTTGAAGGAAAATGGCAATATAATTACTTTAACTGGGTTTTCCTTTTTGTAAAAGGAAATTATATATCTCCAATATTTGGCTAGTCCTTTTTCTTGTAGGAAAATGTTTGGACTTCTATAAATTGAGGATCCTTCATTCACATTTAGTAGCATCCACAATGTAGCCATAGGGGGCTTGAGAGTCGTGTCTAGGGGGAGAACTTTACGGGACAAGTGTTAGTGTGTCACTTGTGTTTGCCTCTTCGTGAGGTTGTTCTCGATATTTTGTACTCTCTTTTATTATAGTGGATTGTTCATCTCCGTCGTAGACGTAGGTCAGTTGACCGAACCACGTTAATTGTTTGTGTCTCTTTTGGTAGATTTCTCCTTTGTTGTCTGATTTATCGTCGTTGAAGATTTGCTTTGCTAGCTTCCGCATGACGCCTGACTTTTTTCCGGTCCTAACAAGTGGTATCAGAGCCAGCTTCGAGCGAGGTTCAAGACAGGTTCATCTTGGCGCGTTCAGTTCTAGATGCAACATATTTGACGATAATCGTGATTTTTATCTGAGAAATTTGACCGGAGTGCTACGCACGTTGAGACAAACTTTGTGGCGGAGATCTGGAGATGCAACCTGTTGAAGGCTATGTGAAGAAGGTGGATCAAGTTTATTTTGTCAGAAAATTCAGGCCAAGGAGGAGAATTGTTAGGTGTTTGCCATAATTTTCTTACCATATTTGGTTTTCCTATCTCCTGAAGGAAAAGGGCAATATAATTACCTTAACTGGGTTTTTCTTTTTGTAAAAGGAAATTATAAATCTCCAATATTTGGCTAGTCCTTTATTTGGGGGAGTTTGTTGGGCACATGCCCATGTTGTTCTGCCAAAGGCCCAATGGCCTAATCCGATTCTCTTTTGGTTTCCATTCCTATTCGGAATTGGATTCGATTTTTGTTCCTATTTAGAGTTGGTTTTGGCTTTAAGAGAAAACACCACTCATGATCTATAAATAGGACAACCTTGGAGAATTATCATATGCTCATTGATGCAAGTCTTTGAAAGACTTAAGCACATAAGAGTGGTTTTTGAGAGAGCTTTCATCAAAAGAGAAGAGAGAAGAAAAGTTTTTATTTTGCTGCAGATTTTTATCCCAACCAGCCAACTTCAAATCACGTTTTTCGATTCCTTTATCGTTGGATCGGGCTGAAATTTTGACTGAGTGTTCGTAACATCTTGGTCTTGGATTTGAACGGTGGAGATCGGATTTGGAGGCTCGCAGCATCTGATTTCGAGCCTCGAACAGCAGCTTCGTTTTTGTGGATTATACTCTTTCTTGAATTGATTAGTTGTTGCTCTTGTTGCTATTATTGCTCCGTGTTTGGCCCTTGTTGTGTAGCCAATTTGGAGAACTTTTGTAACCCTCTTATTGTTATAGTGGAGCTTTTTGAATCATTGTGATCCCATGGTTTTTACCTTCGATTTGAAGGGTTTTCCACGTTAAAATTTGGTGTTCTTTATCTTCTGTTATTTTTGGGTTTGCCTCTTCCTCAACATAACAGTGGTATCAGAGCCTTGGTTATTTATCCGGGTTGTTACGGCATGGAGGCGAATATGAGCAAGATGGTATGTTTAAATGGGAGAAATTATAATGTTTGGAGAAGCAAGATGAGAGACTTGTTGTTCGTGAAGAAGATGCATCTACCCGTTTTTTCAGCTCATAAACCCGAGAGTATATCCGATGAAGATTGGGATTTCGAGCACCAACAAGTATGTGGATATATACGGCAATGGGTTGAAGATAATGTTCGCAACCATATTGTGAACGAGATACATGCGAGATCATTGTGGGAAAAGCTAGAGACTCTTCATGCTTCAAAAATCGGGAACAACAAATTGTTTCTGCTAAAGCAATTGATGACCTTTAAATACAAGGAAGGCAGCCCTATCCTTGATCACATAAATGATTTCCAGGGCGTCCTTGATCAGCTATCTGGAATGGGGGTTAATTTTGATGATGAGATACAAGGAGTTTGGCTTCTTAATACTCTGCCAGACTCTTGGGAAACTCTTCATGTTTCTTTGACAAATTCAGCTCCTGGAGGTAAGGTGACCATGGAATATGCCAAGAGTGGTGTGTTGAACGAGGAAGTAAAGAGAAAATCTCAGGGTTCTTCCTCACTAGCAGATATCTTGGTTACAGAAGACCGGGGGAGAGATAGAACAAGAGGCTCAAGGAATAGAGGTAAAAGTAGAAGTAAGTCAAGGTCCAAATACTATAATATTACATTGTAACGACCCGGCCGGTCGTTTTTGGAAATTACGCCCCGATCCCCCCTTAACTGCTTCCTCTAAGTTCATTTCTGCTACTTTGGTTTGCCGGGATGTTCGGTGTTAGGATTCGGAGTGTTTTGGGACACTTAGTCCCTAAATGAGAGCTTATGTGTTGAAAAATGGTCCGAAGTCGGAACAGTATGAAGACGGCCTCGGAATGGAAATTCGATGGTTCGGTTAGCTCCGAGAAGTGATTTGTGATTTAGGAGTGTGATCGGAAGTGATTTTGGAGGTCCGGTGTAGATTTAGGCTTGAATTGGCGAAGTTAGTATTTTGGCGATTTCCGGTTGATAGGTGATATTTTGATCCGGAAGTCGGAATGGAATTTCGAGAGTTGTTGTAGCTTCATTAGGTGATTTGGGATGTGTGTGCAAAATTTGAGGTCATTCGGACATGTTTTGGTTAGGTTTTTGATCGAAAGCGTATTTGGAGGAAACTTGTAGTTCTTAGGCTTGAATCTTTGATTTAATCGGGTTTCCGGTGTTGTTTTAGGTGTTTTAAGGATTGGTGCAAGTTTGAATAAGGTATTAGGTGGTATTGGTGCTTTTGGTTGAGGTCCCGGGGGCCTCGGGATGATTTCGGGTGGTTAAGGGAAGAATTTTTGAAGTGTTGCAGCAGCTGGTTTTTTCTCTCTTCTGGTATTTTCGCTTCTGCGGCTTGGGAACCGCGGAAGCGGAGCCGCATAAGCGGCCATCCCATCGCAGGAGCGGAATTTGGGCTCCCTTCAGTTTCCGCAGGTGCGGAAGTTTGACCGCAGAAGCGGTTACGCACCTGCGAGGTATAAGTCGCAGATGCGGCCCTGGGTCATTGGTGAGAAACCGCAGAAGCGGTAAGTATTTCACAGAAGCGGCTACCGCAGGTGCGGTTTAAGACCGCAGAAACGGAACCCCTGGATTTTAGTTAATAGCCGCAGAAGTGGCATTTGTTCCACATAAGCAGGACCGCAGATGCGGTCCCTTGTCCACAGAAGCGGAAATCCCTGGGCAGAAATAGAAATTTCGAGGGTTTGAGTTCATAAGTTACAAAAATAAATTGAGAACTCGGGTAAGGGCGATTTTGAGTGGGTTTGAAGAGAAGACTATTGGGTAACGTTTCCTTAATCCCTTCTAGTTATATTTCATCATTATATAGTTAAATGTATCATTGGAATTCGAATTTACGATCAAAATTGGATAATTTGGGGTAAAACTTCATTGGCTAAATTATAGAGTTTTGAGTGAGCATTTGACATCCGATTTGGGAGATTTTTATATGGTTAGACTCGTGAGAGTACGAGGGTTCTGAAAGTGTAAAAATTATTCGATTCCGGGGCGTTGGCTTGGAGGGCATTTTGGTCATTTCAGCTAATTTTACGCCGTAGCTTTGAATTTATTAGCAAAACCAGGTGTTTGCGATGTTATTTACAATGTGTAATTGAATTGAATAGATTTGAGCCATTTGGAGTCGGATACTCGTGGCAAGAGCGTGATTTCTAGTTGATATTGAGCCGGTTCGAGGTAAGTGGCTTGTCTAACTTTGTGTGGGGGACCTTTTTCCCTTAGGATATGATCTTGAATATTTGAATGCCCCGTACGTGAGGTGACGAGTGCGTACTTGAGCTAATTGTTGTAAATCCGTTTCTACTTGAAGTATTTAAATTGAGCTTTCTTGTTTACTTGTTCATCTTAACTCTAAGTTTGTACCTGTGCTAGCTTAGAGACTCATGTTTAGCTGGCTTACCTGCTTATTTGCTTTAACTGTGCTATTTGTACTCTGTGAAGCATGTTAGGCTATAATTTACTACTTCGTGTCCTGATTTTTAGCATTGTTCCGAGAATTAGGAATCGTTGTTGTTGTGTGTTTAATTTGGGACTACGGACGGCTTCCCGGGAGATCCCTCTGTACTTGAGATATTCTGGACTGAGGGGGCGGGATACCAAGAGATCCCTGGCACATGTGTTTCTATATATATATTTGGATACCAAGAGATCCCCGGTTTACTTATTGAGGATACCAAGGGATCCTCGGGATACCAAGAGATCCCCGACTTACTTATTGAGGATACTAAGAGATCCTCGGGATACCGAGAGATTCCCAGTGTTGATGATGAGGATACCAAATCCCCCGGCTACTATTCCTTGTGAGGGCAGTTTTCCGTGTATTGTTACCTTTGCTTTCTATTACTGTTCTTCCTTATTTACCTGGTTTAGATTCTCGCTGTAGACTTTATTTAAACTATTTCTGTTATCTCATTATTTATTATGTTACCTCAGTAGGGCCCTGACCTTCCTTGTCACTACCCAACCGAGGTTAGGCTTGGCACTTACTGAGTACCGCTGTGGTGTACTCATGCCCTTCCTGCGCATGTTTTTCATGTGCAGATCCAGGTACTTCCTCCCAGACGTATCATCCTCGTGGCGGAGAGTCCTAGCTGAGACTTGAGGTATATGTCTCTACTCTATTTCGGCTTTAACAGATAGTCCCTTTTCTTTCCTTTCATGTTGTTTAGACATTCTGGTGTAGAGCAGTTTACTACATTCTATTAGCCTGTGTTTCCCGTGAGTTTCCGGGTTTTGGGATTTAGTTGTAGACTTCCGCATATTTTGAGTTGTATAGGCTGAGTGGCCTTATATACAGTTGTTATTTCCGTATGTTCAGCTTTAATTTATTATTCCGCAAATGTAAATTTGTTATTCCGCACTATTAGGCTTACCTAGTTGTAGGAACTAGGTGCCATCACGACATGTTCATGGAGGGTGAGCTGGGGTCGTGACATGGGTTGACAATTTGTGGAGAAATAAATTTTTGATTTATCAAAATTAATAGATTGTCCTGATTTATTAGTGAAATGAGTAATAGTATTAACCATTGTTTGGCATGTACTTGCAGTGATTTGTGAAGTCAGGATAATATCATCTGCAAAGAATAAATGAGATAAGGAAGGCCCATTTTTTGCTAATGATATTGGTTTCCAAGCCTGGTAGTCAACAACAGTATTGATCTTTCTAGATAACATTTCAAGACAAATGATAAACAAATAGGGTGACAAAGGATCACCCTGTCTGATACCCCGTGTGGGATGAAAAGTATCAGTGGGACTACCATTGATTAATATAGAGGTAGTAGTGGTAGTAACAGAAGACATAATTAGTTTAATAAACTGAGCTGGAAAATTTAAACTTACCAATGTATTTCGAATAAAGGACCATTCTAATTTATCAAACGCTTTTTCCAGATCAATCTTAAGAAGCATACTAAGTTTATTTCCTTTCATTTTTTGAAACTTAGTGATAATTTCCTGTACGATGATAGTATTATCCGCAGCTCTTTTATTTTGTTGAAAGTTAGACTGTGTCGGATGAATGATGTGTTCCAAAATTGGTTTTAATCTATTTACCAAAATTTTTATTATAATTTTGTAAATAGTATTACAAAGACTGATAGGTCGGTATTGTGCAACTGTGGAAGCATTATTATTTTTGGGGATAAGACAGATATAGGTAGAATTTATTGAGGGATCAATTTCATAGTCGATGAACACCTTATGACAGAAATTAAGCACAGAATCCCCAATGGTGTCCCAATAATTTTGGTAAAATAAGGGATGAAGTCCATCTGGCCCAGGAGCTTTCATAGGCTTGAAAGACTTGATAGCATTAAGAATTTCAAACTTTTGTAGAGGTTGTATTAGGG
>NW_017672895.1:105742-161841 GCF_001879085.1 Nicotiana attenuata
AGTATGTACTTTTGACTGACATGGGAGAACCTGAGAATTATGATGAAGCCATGCAAGATAATCACAAAGATCATTGGATCGAAGCGATGGAAGATGAGATGAAGTCACTCCATGAGAATGGCACATATGAGTTAGTGAAATTGCCGAAAGGTAAGAGAGCTTTATCTAACAAATGGATATTCAGAATAAAGCAAGATAACCATACCTCTGCGCCTAGATACAAGGCGAGGTTAGTTGTTAAAGGTTTTGGCTAGAAGAACGGAGTTGACTTTGGTGAAATTTTCTCCCCTGTTGTGAAGATGTCTTCTATTCGTGTGGTTCTAGGCTTAGCCGCAAGTCTAGATTTAGAGGTTGAGCAGATGGATGTCAAGACTGCTTTTCTTCATGGTGATTCAGATAAGGAGATTTATATGGAGCAGCCTGAGGACTTAGTAGTTAAGCTTGCAGATAAGCATGCGTTTTGCAGAAAATTGGCAGGCATGAAGCCTGTCAATAGTTCCTCTACTTGAAGACACATTTGGCCCCTTGGCTGGAGGGGGAGTTTGTTGGGCACATGCCCATGTTGTCCAGCCAAAGGCCCAATGGCCTAATCCTATTCTCTTTTGGTTTCCATTCCTATTCGGAATTGGATTTGGTTTTTGTTCCTATTTAGAGTTGGTTTTGGCTTTAAGAGAAAGCACCACTCATGATCTATAAATAGGACAACCTTGGAGAATTATTCTATGCTCATTGATACAAGTCTTTGAAAGACTTAAGCACATAAGAGTGGTTTTTGAGAGAGCTTTCATCAAGAGAGAAGAGAGAAGAAAAGTATTTATTTTGCTGCAGATTTTTATTCCGACCAGCCAACTTCAAATCACGTTTTTCGATTTCTCAACCGTTGGATCGGGCTGAAATTTTGAATGAGTGTTTGTAACATCTTGATTTTGGATTTGAACGGTGAAGATCGGATATGAAGGCTCGCAGCATCTGATTTCGAGCTTCGAACAACAGCTTCGTTTTTGTGGATTATACTCTTTCTTGAATTGATTAGTTGTTGCTCTTGTTGCTATTGTTGCTCCGTGTTTGGCCCTTGTTGTGTAGCCAATTTGGAGAACTTTTATAACCCTCTTATTGTTATAGTGGAGCTTTTTGGATCATTGTGATCCCGTGGTTTTTACCTTCGATTTGAAGGGTTTTCCACGTTAAAATTTGGTGTTCTTTATCTTCTGTTATTTTCGGGTTTGCCTCTTCCTCAACATAACAGAAGATACAAAAGTACATTAATCTACGTGATGAGTGAATTTGGTTCTTGATGAATTACTTTATTAAAGTGATAAGTGTATAGGCTTCCTAAAAGGAATTGTAGTTTATGAGTTATTTTGGGGAATTGATCTTTGGGATTGGATTAAAAGGAAAATATACTCATGGCCTCACAACAATCTCAAATTAGTTTAGGAAATGAATAATTATGAACATCGTAACTTGTTTTAGGCGCGATTAATTATAAATTATCGTGGCCATGGGTACGATTCCCCTGGCGTGGTCACGATATGTAATTCCCAAATCCGGGTGTACATTTCATGTGATCCGGCCACTACTTCAAATAATAATAAAATAAACATGTCGCAAATCGCGGGTGCATTTCATGTAGCGTGATTTGCGATGTGTTCCAAAACGGCAAGTGTACGACAATCGTGACTTGTTCCAGAAATAACTCCATAAATAATTAAAAGCGATTTAAAAGTTAAAAATGCACAATAGGTTTAAAACATGTAATAAATCAGATGATTAGGCCAATTATTAGTAGTTAAGCGACCGTGCTAGAACCACGGAATTCGGGAATGCCTAACACCTTCTCCCGAGTTAATAGAATTCCTTACCTAGTTTTCTGGTTTCGCAGACTTTTAAATAAAGTCGATTTTCCTCGGTTTGGGATTTAAAAATAAACCGGTGACTTGGGACACCATAAATTATTCCAAGTGGCGACTCTAAATAAATAAAAATAATCCCATTTCGATAATGTCACTTTAATTGGGAAAACTCCCTATCCCCCCTCGGGTAAAAAGGAGGTGTGACAACGCCCCCGCATCGAAAGTCTCTCTATTATGGGCATCCCGTATCTCCTTCGGAGAGAATGCCGGACCCGGTGGAGAATCACCCACATCAATAACTCTGGCTGGATCGATCGAGGCCTTCTCTTGCATCCAGGGAGCCTCATAGTCGGGTCCCCGAACTCATCTACCGAATGCCCCTCGGCTCGGGAAATGTTTTGGTCGTCGACCGGCTCAGGGACATCATCTGACCCACCCTTGAGATCCTTTTCGGCCCGAGGTGGGACAACATCAGCCACTTCTGGTTTAGAAGCCTTCGGCTCAACAGCCATCGGCTCAGCAAGATCTGAAGTAGACACGCTTTCTCTTCCCCCGGGTGCTAGCGGGGAGTCATCTTTCTCTTCGCCCCCAGCTCGGGGACTCTCTGCTGCTTCCGAAGTTAAGGCCGGTGAATCGACCTTAGGCTTTTGAGCTTTAGCCTTCTTCGGTTTTGGGGACTTAGTCGGTGATTTTCTCTTTCTCTTCTTCTCCTTGGTAAGTTTTGGGGTATCTGCCTCCACGAAGGGGGCTTCCCTCATCAAAGAGGCCTCTCCCAGGCCTGCACAAACACAAAAGGTAGGTACAAAAAATGAGAATACAGTCAAGGGGTATCTCCTTTAAAGATCTCAAGTACGACAGAAGAAAAACCTCACCATGATTTTTAGCTTCCCATCGGGCCTTGGCCAGATCGCGCCACACGCGCATAGCATACGGGCAAGTCGAATTGAGCTGGTGAACCCAGCTCGAAAGATCCTTAACCACGCCAGGGTACCACACAACAGCTGCATCATCAAAGGGAATTAGTTCAAGGGGAAGATGGTCCAAAGGAAAGAGAAAATATTTAATTAACATATTCTCTTACGATTCATATTCCGTTCTTCGGGGAATGGCATCCTTTCAACAGGAATTAGATTCGAGGTCCTAACTCGGACAAAGCGGCTCATCCACCTCTATCCTTATCTTCATCGGTGCAAGCAAAGAGAACCTTCAAGGCCCGACGTTGAAGCTTAATCAGACCGCCTCAATAAAATCGGGGGTTGTACATCCTAATCAGATGGTCAAGGGTAAAAGGCTTCCCCTCGACCATGTTTGCCTAGTGCCTAATCATGTAAACAATGCGCCAGAATGATGGATGGATTTGGCCGAGTGTCACCCGATATTGTCTGCAGAAATCGAGGATCATGGGGTCTATCGATGGCGAGGATGGTTCTACCGGACCTAGGGTAAAAGGATATGTGTATACACTAAGGAAACCGATTTTATGTGTCGTTACGTCTTCCTCCCGAGAAGAAATCTCCACTTGCACCGCCTCTCCTCAGCGGCAATCAGCTTTCACCTTCCTAGTGTTGGTTATCAGGCTAATATATCGGGACATGGGTTCGCACCGCCTCGGTTTCGAAGAAGGCTTATCAACCTTGAAATCGGAGGATGTTTCATAGGGTCAGGGGATGCAATCCTCAAGACGAGAAGGTACTATGGCCTTGCCCTTAGACGAGCGTGAAGATGAAGAAGCTTTATCATCTTGGGGAATGGTTCTAGAGGTCTTCGCCATTTTCGCTGAAAGATTTCAGAGGAAAAGAGAAAAACTGGATGAGAGACGAACACAAGAAAGAAGTAAGAAGAGCTGTCGAAAGTTTGGAGATATGATGAAGAGTAAGGAGTGAAGGATTGGAGTATTTATAGGGGCCAGTAGTGCGCGTTGGGGAAAGCTAAAGGATGGCCAACCGTCGTAATCAATTCGAGGCTTTTCAAGAGCCATGCGAACGTGACTTTTGAACATCCCTTTTCGTCACATCAACCGCTTACATGACATAACTAACGTAATGATGGAGGCATTGAAGAGTTGAAGAATTCAAATCGTTCCTTGTTATTTCATTCCAAGAAACGCGGGGACTATCTGTATACGATCAAAATCAAGGAAGGCTGATTTTAAAGTTTTTATGGCGTTTCAAGCCCGGCCTCGATGGGCTCGAAGCACAATCTAAGGCTTGTCCCCGAAGCACTCGCCTCAAGAGGGTGTATTGAAGACTCATCACAGCGTACCTCGAGGCAGCATGAAAATCGACGACCAACATGGAAAGGAGAGAAATTCCCAAGGGCACGTGATTAGAACTGACAGAGTCTGCGACAAATAGTACAAATTTGTACTAAACCATTATACAGCTGTACCAATAATATTTCCTCGTCAATATTAGACATACACTATGTTGGGATTCCCCCCTCCTATATAAAGGGGACCCTTGTCATTTTGTAAAACACATGAATATTCAATACAATAGAACATTCTCTGCTTTTCTTGCCTAAACGTGTTCAACAATTACTCTACAGATTTATTGCTTGTTTATTTATTGTTCTTTATTTATTGCCCATTATTAACCGCAAAAGGCTATCTTCGAGGCCTTCAATATCATTGTTTCATCATCAATTGTTCATCGCCAACTACCCTAACTAGACCTCGAAGCCCCCTGTTCCAGCCAGCTTAAGGCCCAGTCTTGCGACAGCATTAGTTTGCATATCTTATTCTCTTTACTTACATTAACATCTATTGCCTAACAACTAGTATTAAAATAAATCACATATTTTTAGAACCATAAAATCAAATATAATTGTTAATACCATTTTCAAGGTAAACACTTCTACTTTCTCAACCAAAGGTCCGAATCACGTCAAATCAATTCCGTTTTTCACCAAATTTCACAGATAAGGTTTTAATATCATAACGGACATGTATCGGACTCCAGAACCAAAATACGGGCCCGATACCAACCAGATCAAATCTTTTAAATTATTAATTTTCAGTCTTATCAATTTTCTTCAAAAATTCATTTCTCGGGCTAGGGACCTCGGAATTCGATTCCGGGAATACGCCAAGGTCCCATATTTTACTACGGACCCTTCGGGACCGTCAGAACACGGGTCCGGGTCCGCTTACCCAAAACATTGATCGAAGTCGACAAAAATTATCTTTTTAAGCCAAAATCATCATTTTTTAAATGTTTCACACAAAGGCTTTACGGATAAATGCCCGGAATGCGCACGCAAATCGAGGAGAGATAAAATAAGATTTTCAAGGCCTCGAAACATGGAATCGGATTCTAAAACAAAAGATGACCCTTTAGGTCATCACAGGCTGATGGGGTGATCCCTCTAAATGTGGCAAGATCTGGTCTACGAATTCTCCCCAAAATGTTGCCGAGATATTATTCCTCCTGCATAATTTATATAACAACTTAATCAGACAGCGATAAGTAATCTTGTTAAATATATAACAAAGTAAATTCATAGACGTAATCTTACTCATGATCTTCAAGTTCCACATTCATAAAAGTGTTGGTCTTATCACCTTGGTTATGTCATTCTACTTCACCATAACTTACAACCTCTCCAATGACATCTATAATAATTTTAAAAAAATGGTCAGGACAAAGTTAATAACGCAGTTCAAATATAAGAACTGCGAATGGAATACTTACCGAAGAGTTCACTTTCTTCAACATCAATTTTGTTTATCAAATACTCATAAGGTCTTAAGTCGAAGACACTCATACCAAAAAGATGATCATTTGATTCCTCTACAATCGTCTTATGAGTAAATGCCAACTTTAATTTATGTCGCGTGTATTTAAGTTTCATAATATTTGGTCCAACCACAAAGTTCTTCATAAAGTACAAACCCAATTCCTTTATTTTTTGTTTGAACATACGTATAAGAGACCGACCAACAGACGCATGAATTCGATCGCCCTAGAAAAAACAATTCATAAATAATATTGAGTCAGGCAAATACTCAGTTGTACAGTGTTGTCACAGATTATATTAAACAATCAAGTATCAATGGGTAAAACATAATATGTGAATGCTTGCCTTTCCAAAATAACACATACTGCATATAATCTTAGATATTTTATTGTCTAAGATCTCCAAAAAAGTTCCATTCATAAAATACTAAAAAAATCTTCAGAACAAAGTACAAATGATTTCAAGTTGATGAACCTATAAAATATTGCTTAATATGAAAGAACAGAAGTATGAGATAGTAGAGAAAAGCGATGATAAAACACCACTCCTTGAAAAGTAAAAAGCTAAAGGTAGTTCAAATAATTTTTTGACATAATCTCTGAACACACACATAAATCAGTTGTCTTTGTGATTAGTATTTTCATTTGTAAGATGAAATAATAACACATCATTTGTAACATGTTCATCTAGGACGGCATCAAAACAGAACTCATGCTTCTCCACATCTAGGACAATCAAATTTGCTAGAAATATTGCTACAACTTTACTTCTTGGTTGAAAAAATAAATGCAACTAAAAAAGAATGCACCTTTTCGTCTTGAATAATTAATTCAAGGGAGACGGTGTTGTCTGGTTTGTCGCGGCCTAGATCGTTCCACAATCTCACTACTCGTACCTTCAAATTCTAACTCATCTTGTTACTCGATATATTTCTGATATAGTCAAATGCCGTCATATTTCTTCTTAGAGAAAATTTGATAAGAGGATATATATATATATATATATATATATATATATATATATACACACAGTATTACANATATATATACACGTGTGTCTAGGGGCATTAAATATATATAAAATAAATTTCCATATAAAGATCCGTAAAATGTATGATCAGCCCCTAAAATGTAACTAATTTAGGGGCATTAACTTTTATGAAAAATATATTCCCATAAAAAGAGTCGAAAAGTGTGTGATCCAGCACATAAAATTGGTTTTTTTATTTTACCCTATTTCACTGACAAAACAAAGATCAATTCTTTCAAAAATATTCACCTCTTTGCTTAATTGGAAACACTTAAAGAATAAAATTTATGTTAAATCGTTTCTGTTGGTTTTTTTATATTTGTTTAACACCCATCTTTTTGTTACAAAAGCCTTCCCGTTGGCTTGTTTTAATGTCTTACAGGACCCTGCAAATCAAGTAATTAGGGTTTATATCTAAAATTAAGGAGAAAAGTCATCTGCATAAACATACCTCGAGTTGGATTTTGGTTGGAGAAGATAAAATATGATAGCTGCCGGGAAATTGTGAATCTTTTCCAAGTAGAAATCCCTCAATTTTAGATAATAAAGATTCAGATCTGAAAAAGTGTTAGCCTGCTTATGATTTTGTAAACAATACATTGTTTCTTGTTGATGAGAATCTTCTCATCTTCAGTGAGCAAGTGAGATCATACGGTTCCCAATTGGGAGAATTGGGAATGTCTTTAGGAAGGCAAAGAGAAAAGATTATTGCCTCCGATATGAAACACGGGTTTTTAGGAAGACATAGAGATATGAAATACGATATTTGAGTATTATTTTAATATTAAATATAGAAAATTTTACAAAACAGAGGCAATACATTTGGGATTCCCCAGTTAGTTTCTAGGCCGAAAAATCTGGCTGTTACAACTTGCATTTTTAATAAATTAAGTTGCCATGTGTATTTTTAATAGGTTGTCACTTGGATTTCTAATAACTTGCCACTTGGCTAAATGAGAAGTCAAACTTTCTTGCTTTAATATATATATATATATATATATATATATATATATATGTATATATATATATATAGTTTACACTTAAAAAAATGGATAATAATTAAATTTATACGCGGTTTTAAGGATATATGGATGTCAGGACCCAAAATCCAACTAGTCGTGATGTCACTTAAACCAACCCGCTAGGTAAGCCAATAGACAATAAACCAATTCCAATGAAATTTAATGAGACATATAAATAAAAGAAAATATCTTAATCTTATGCATTTTCCAAGGACTAGTAGTACAAATCAAGAGCTTCTAAGATTTGGAGTTTACAAAGTTAGTATGAAATAAATAAGTCATCTGTTCGAAATGTACATAACAGATTTTAATAAATCTAAGGCTACCATGAACGAGAGGTAGCTACAACCGGAACGCAGGTACATCGTCAAATCCAGCTGCCGTCGATCACAACAACGTCAGCAACCAACATCTACACGCAAGGTGAAAAAGTGTTGTATGAGTACAACCAACCCCATGTACTCAATAAGTAACAAACTTAACCTTAGGTTGAAAGTAGTGACTAGCTGGGACAAGGTTCAGAGTCCAACTCCAATAACCAGCAACAATCCATAACAATATAATAAAAGGGTACATGAAAATAACTCAGAGGTAAGATGATCAACTCGTTCACAATTATAGAAAAATAGATATGCTTTTCAAGTATAACAGTAAATCCTAGATCTTTCACCGAAAACCCAAAGCATATAAGTAAGTTTGAGAATTGTGATCTGTCAAAAAACCCTTCAACAATAAATAAGATGTTTTATTTTCAGATAGCATGGGAAAAGTACATCATTATGCCTACATGTCAAGATACAGGTAAAATCATGAATGTCACCAATCGAGTAGCAGAAGGAAATGCATATCCATGCATGTATCTCAAGTACGCATGTCAAATACAATGCATCTTAACTCATGTACTCACACTCTCAGAGTACTCAATCTCACTGTCTCGCATTCTCTCTCACCATGCTCAATACCCAGCACACTCAATCACTCAGCTGTGCAATACCTACTGAGGCATGCAGCCCGATCCACATATAGCCATAAGGCCCGTTGCGATGGGCAACTCGATCCACATATATATAGTCATAACGCTCGTTGCGGCGTGCAACCCGATCCACATATATATAGCCATAAGGCTCGTTGTGGCGTGCAACCCGATCCATATATATATACATAAGGCTCGTTGCGGCGTGCAATCTGATCCACATATATATAGCCATAAGGTTCGTTGCGGCATACAATCTGATCCCCCCCCCCCTACACACACGCGCGCACACACACACACACACACACACACACACACACACATACATATATATATATATATATATATATATATATAAAAAATCAGCTACACTCACTAGGGGTGTGTACAAACTCCGGAGGGGCTCCTTTAGCCCAAGCGCTATAATTCGCACGGACAACTCACGTGCTGAAATATCAATATCCTCACAATCAGGCCCTCGGCCTCACTCAGTCATCAATCTCTCCAGTCTCTCGGGCTCACAATGCCATGAAACTAGCCCAAAATGATGATATGATGTGTCAATAAATAACAACAGAGAGTAAGATATGATATGAAATGAATGAACATGATTGAGTATGAAATTGCTACTTAAACAAATAATTCAACAGCAATATGACCTCAGTGGGTCCGACAGAATAAGCACGTAGCCTAGACATGGTTTCTAACATGGATCATAGCTCAATAGCTCTAGTACGTAGAGTTTTCATAGTTACAAATAAGATAAAGTAACTACATAGTACCACAGGGATACAGAGTCACAATTCACGCGGCGCACACCCACACGCCCGTCACCTAGCATGTGCGTCACCTCAACACCAAACACATAACACGTAATTAAGGGTTTTAGGCCAAACGACGCTCCAAAATGCCATCCCGCGCATACCGACCTTCGAACAGCTTGAAACTAGCCAAAAGAAACTCAAATACATCAAATGAAGCCCACGGAAATAATTCCAAATGATAAAGGTCGAATCCTTAATTAAAAGCCCAAAATTGCCAAAAAGTCAAAACCGAGCCCACGCTTCGGAACCTGAAAAACTCACAAAATCCGATAACCCATTCAATTATGAGTCCAACCATACTAGTTTCACTCAAATCCGACTCCAAATCGATGCTCAAAACTCAAAAAATCGCATTATGAAACTTTAGGCAAAATCTCCCAATTTCCTCTTTAAAATTCACAATCCAGTTACCAAAAATGAAGATATATTGATTCACGAAATATAACCAAAATCGAGTAGAGAACACTTACCCCAATTCATATGGTGAAAATCGCCTAAACAATTACCGAAATCCGAGCTTCCCAACTCAAAATATGACCAACTGAACAAACTCTTGGTATTAAATAATTTTGCGCAGCTGTTCTGCCTTGTTTTGTATGTCAAACTATCTCGAACCTCGCTTTTCATGCCTCCAATAAATTTCTTGTGAAATTTCAGTCAAAATAGGCTTTTGAATCACCCAATTTGGCCTTAAATTGAGGGAGATATGATGTTTTGAAGTTTAAATGAAGTCTTGAAATATAAGGGATAAAAAATGACATTTTCGTAATTATTTTACACCAGAAAATCAGCAACGAATTTTTTTCGTTTTAGCACCCAAAACTCATTCGGAACCTCCCAGCCACAAACCATATATGTGTTTCAATCATAAAACACGCTACGAACCTGCTCGCACACTCAAAACACGGAAATGATGTCATCTTGACCCGATATTGACCGTGGTCAAACTCCAAATCCTTAACTTAACTAGTTTCTCAACCAATGATCCAAAACACACCAGAGCCCCTCGGGACCCCATTCAATCATACCAAAAAGTCTTAAAACACGACACAAATTTATTCGAAGCTTCAAATCACATCAAACAACATAAAAATGACGAATCGCACCTCAAATCAAAAATCAATGAACTTTGCACTTTTAACTTCCAAAACTCGCGTCGAAACATAACAAATCAACCCGGAATGAACCCATAGTTTGCACACAAGTCCCAAATGACATAACGAAGCTATTCCAATTCCTGGAACCACAATCCGAATTCGATATCCTCAAAGCCAACTCTCGGTCAAACTTATGAATTTTCCAAACCTTCATATTTCCAACTTTCACCAATTTGTGCTGAAACCTTCTAGAAACGTCCAAATGCAAATCCGAATTTATGCCCAAGTCCAGAATTACCATCCGGACCTAACAAAACCATCAAAACTCCGTTCCGAGGTCAAATTCACAAAAGTCAAACTTGGTCAACTCTTCCAACTTAAAGCTTCCTAGTTGAGAATCGTTCTTCCAAATCAATTCCGAATAACTTGAAAACCAAAACCGACGATTCACACAAGTCATAATACATCATACGGATCTACTCATGCCTTCAAACTACTGAGCGAAGTGGAAATGCTCAAAACGATCGATCGGGTCGTTACATTCTCTCACACTTAAACATATGTTTGTCCTCGAACGTGCTAAGAGTCATTTCAAAGCCATCAAATCGCCCTATAACCTTATCATGCACATACCCGGGGTGATCCCACGTCACCCTAATCCATATAAGCCTGACGACACAACCTAATTGAAGATCCTTAATTCAACCTTAGCCCATAAAGCTTGGAATCCGATTTTCCAACATCCGAATTTCCTCTAAGACTCAAATCTTGCATCTATACATTGTATAAGTCTGAATAAACTGCATCGAGCCTTAACCGTAACCCAAGACACAATCCCATGATATACCACATAACTCAAATACTCACAGCAATAATTTCTAATCACCGTAGCTACTAAAAAAATAAACCGGTACAGGTAATAAAACTCATATCAAATAAAACCTCGTTCTAAAACCTTCGTACACTGTCGATGATGAAAGAAACACGCAGAAACTTATAACCACTTATCAGACCAACAAGTCATGGAACTCTCCCTCCTTCCACAGGAACTATAGTCAATTTCTAAGCCGACTTTCGATATTATCCTCCATACATGCTATAATCAAATCTGATAGTATCCATTCTAGGTCCAATGACCTCATCTTATCCAACACAATCACTCTAGTGACATGCCACATCAATACAATCTAAAGCCACAATCCGTGCAATCCGTGCACCAATAAGCAATAATCCAAATGTACTCAATCATGGAAAATGACTCAAACTAGAGAACCATCCCGCAAGTTCAACAAGTACCACCACGACCGAAATGCTACGAACCCACCATACCTAGTAGAGCCAAGACACACGAATCTAACACAAAAGATCGTATCTTAACATAACCCCGCTGCAATGCGTGACCCCATCCTAACATATATCCATATGAAATACCTCAGCCACCATGCTCAAAATCAATAACCACACACAATTCGACATCAAGTACCCAAGGTGCATGACCATAATCATGGAGAGACAAATAACACAATACCACAATCCGGAAAGAACATAACCAATGCGCAATCAATCATTCGACACCCTAATACCCATCACGCTCAAATTTTGCTATAAGAACCAAATAGAACCGCACCACGTGTGCATATAACCAACGAATCACAACCCCTCATGGCATAGAAGGGTAACTCATAGAATATATCAGAACACGAATAAGCTTAACTCTAACCGAATGGCACATCCCTCAACAATAGTCGTACAGAGTCAACCAAGCCGATCTGGTGTAGAATACACATCCTCATTGGGCCTAATCAATGGACCCCATATCAACTCTGATCACCCACAAATACATAAATAATCCTCCGAAAGTCCACAATGACCGAATCATAACACATACTAGTATCTGAATAGCTTTGGCCACAACTTCAGAGTCCACAACTACGAAACAATCTGCTCTTGAGAACTCCCAGTCTCAAATCCGTAAAACACATGAATCACCAAATCTGATCCCAACTCCACCGCTCGAATGTCTAACACATCTCTCATACACGATCATCCCACGAGGAATACTTCTATAATTCTTTCGTGCCACATAGCAAAATCTGAATATCAGCAGTCTATCAACCAGGCGAGCACCACTATACCAATGAAGCATCCGTAAGTCAAAACACAATGCGCTTTCTGAAATGCGCACCCTTCTCAGGCATACCAAGTAGTAATAGCATTCATCTAGACATCTGAAACCGTCCATGTTGTCTAAGAATTCATGACTGATCGCGGCCGTCTCAACACTACACAATGGTAGGAAGAGTGGGTAGCAATAACTAATACCCGAATAGTGGATCGGGGTCGAAATTCCACAGGGAGCTAGTAAAGGAGTTAGAATATCTGTCTAGCCTAGAGTTGCGGTTGTGCTTCTAATGTCGCTTCACACATTTTTGGGGTTTTCTTTTTAAACTACTCTTGTAAAACTAATGATTTAAACTAAATTATGCTAGGAGAATATTGCTAAGTTGTGCTTAATATAGGAAAAAGGCACTAGGGTCGTGACACTACCTAGGTGGCTAGCTAACGGGTAGAAGCTACTAAGGGGAGATTGATAAATCTGGGTTTATTGCTATAACCGTTGCACAATTGCACTCATTCTCACACCTCTCGGTAGAGAGAACGATTTTGCCCAATTGACTCTCTCGAGACCAATTTGGTAGGCCAATTAGACCGAGCAACTAGGGCTCAAGCAGGGTAGTTACTCTTTCGAGGTTTAACCTGTTAAGTGGGATTACCATTCTCATGGGTCCATCCCAATTCCTTGTTAGGTCAACTTTTAGGGTCATATGACTCTCTTTCTCAAGAAGAGTTAGACCCACTAAGCTTGAATTCATGTTTGCAACCACAAATTCTAGATTAAAACACAAAATTAACCCAAATAACAAATACCCAATCTCAATCTCACCCTAGAATGCAACATCCATTAACTACCCACACTAGAGTTGAGCCACAACCCTAGCTAATGGGTTTAGCTAGACATAATTAAAGAAGAAACAGTAGAAATAGATGATGAAAATAACATAATGATTGATTACTAATTAGAAATTATGATATTGAAGAGGAAAATTGCCAAAATAGGCTACAGAATACTTCTCACGAGCGCAGCTCTTGTTCCGAATCTAAAACTTGACCTAAAAATGGTAAAAAGATCTATTTATACCGAGCTAGAAAATTTGGACAAAAATACCCATGCAGGGTCAGCGCGGACCGCGCAAAAAGGTAGCGGCCGCGTAGGCTCTTTGAACTCTCAAATCTCATCTCTGAAGTTGGGGGCCGCGGACCGCGTAGAAATGTAGCGCGGCCGCGGCGGAGGGTCGGCGCGGACCGCGCAGAAATAGAGCGCGGCCGCATGGCTTGACTTGATCAAATCTCCAGGTCTCTGAATCTCCTTCACGCGGACCGCACTGATATGTAGCGCGGCCGTATGGGACTTAAGCCTGCACTGGCGGTTCTCTGAACTTCCCTTGCGCGGACCGCGCAGAGATGGAGCGCGGCCGCATGGCTTGCACTTCAATTTACCCCTCTCTGAATCTCCTAGCGCGGCCGCGTGGCATATCAGTGCGGTCCGCGCTAGGTCTTCCTGTTCCTCAACTTCACTTGTTCTTGACACTTGGCAAGTTTCACTCCGTTTTGAGCTGATCTTTGACATTTGTCACATTTTCGCTCAAACCTGCAATCAAGCACAACTTGTAAGCCTTTTGGGACTATTTTGTGGCAATTTGTAACAAAAGCAATAGCAAGTAAGGGGTATAATCATGGTAAAATCCTAGCTTATCAACTCTCCCAAACTTAAACCTTTGCTTTTACTCAAGCAAACAAAATAAGACCCACCCCAAAAAGAGCAATCCAAGAATTTCCAGCTATCCTAAAGTAACCTCAACAAGCATCAATTTGGGACTAACAATTGCCCTCAATACGAATGCATCATTAACACATTTTAAGCTTTTGAAAACTACGGATTAAGTGTAACACAAGAGCATCAAGGGTTGACACATTTCATCAAAGAGATTTTCTCAAATACCTTGGTCATTGTGGAACCCAAACTCACACATCCTCAACTCTCCCTAAGCGAACCTCACCTTTTAGAGTATTGACACACAAACTGAGGTTGAAGGACTTCCACTCATTTCTCTCACAAAGAAGGTCACAAGTCCGGCTCTAGGTACCATATGCTTGCCCCTTATGTAAGTATCCACTAATGTAGGTTCCCTTCGACTCAAGATCCTATAGGGCTTTTGGGAAGTCAATTGTGAGGGCTTTTGGGTAAGGGTAGGACATGTTTCTTGTTCAAATGGGTTCAACCTTCCCTTAAGCACTTTCTTGGATTCATTTTGGCACACTTTCTTGACTCATTTGAGTAATTCACTTCTTTTCAAGGGCTAGAGGGATATATTGTCACTCTTTCTTAGGCAATTCAAATCATTTCTCCTTTTTCTACTTTTGTTTCCACACCATTTTTACTTTTGTTTTTCTTGACCCCTTTTTATTCTTTTTCACCTTGTTCTTTCTTTTTGTCTTTTTCTTTTTCTCTTTTTCATTGCCTTGCCTTTCTCTTTTTGCTTTAGTACCTTTTTCCCTTTTTGTTTTCTTCTTGTCTCTCCCCCCAAACTTTGATTTTGCCATTGCTCAAGGGAAGTGTGGGTGCTAAGAGAGGGTAAAAACGGGTATAGGCTTGTAACATTGGTTCATGAAAGAAGAAGGTTTAAAGCTCAAAAGGGTTAACTAGGGATCATTTTGTTGGTGGGCCATGGAATTGTTCATTTTACAATCGGATCAAGGAGAGCCTATAGTCACTTCTTAAGTCAAACTTCACCTATGGTTTCGCGTCAACAAACACTCGGGGCAAGTTCTAGAACATTGACTTGGGACTTAGACTCAAAATTCTATTCCTCACCACACATGCTAGGGGATTGCTAAAGATAACGAGTTGAGGGCCCACAACGACCTTAGTCACGATTTAAGCGCAGAATGGTCCAAAAAGATACCACATGATGATTGTTTGGTCAACACAAGAGTCTCAAGGCCACTACTTTCACCATCCTAAACACAACATTATGTCTTTGATCATGGGATCAAAGGCAAATGTGTTAGGCCCAAGTGAAGCTTTGCCTGAGGTACCCTTAACTACGAAATATCAAAAACAAAAGAAAAATCAAAGAAACAGACTCAAACCCTTAAGAAGGTAGTCACTCCATCTATCATCGGGAAGAGCCACCCGGTTCACACTATACTCTACCCTTGGAAAAAACCGTGGCATTAAGAAAACCAAGGGCTTATTGAAAATGCCGAAATTAAAACACAAGGTTACGAGCCTATTTACTAAGCTAAAAATGAAAAAATTTTGCGAACATAGAAAAATCGAATGAATATGTACAATAGGGGAGTAGAATATACAATGAGGGATAAATATATACCAAAAGTACTTTATATACAGACCAAAAGAGAAGTAGCTAAAATGTAAAGTTATATACAGACCAACTAGAAAATCAAAGCAACAAAACATAAACTAAGAATCCAATATGTACATTCATCCAGATAATCCAAAAAAAAAGTAGGGCGCACCCCCACGAATAAGAGTTGGCATTGTCCCCAATGCCAACTACACAAATAAGCACAAAATAAGATCAAAGGATATAGAAGGGGCTCCCTAAGCCTGATCCGTCTGCATGGGCTCCTCAGTGGTCCCCTGGTCCTCTGTACTGGCGGGAACCTCAGACTGGTTCCCGGCTTGCTGCTGCTCTGCTGCTGGGACAGGGGCCGGGTCATGGACCGGCTGAACATCTGGTGCAACACTGGAGGGACCCTCCTGAACCTGTGCTACCTCGATCACTACACCCTCAGTGCTAGGAAGCTTCCTCTTCTTTCTTGGGTGCCTAGGCTCCTCCTCCTGCTGTGGCTGAGATGCTGCTGGGTCTAGGGCTGGATCCCCAAATAGCAAGTCTAATGGCATCTGGTCTGCCAATAGCTTGTCTACGTCAGCTCGAGGCTTCTTCACCGATCCCTCGACGCCCTTGACTTTCTCATCTTCTTATGTTCCTTGGAAAGCTCCTTCAAAGCCTTACCATGCGAATCTACCGCCTTAGTCAAGGTGGCCTGAGTCTCTAAAATCTTCTCCTGGTTGGCCAGGAGCTTCTTCAATGTCTCCTCAATAGAAGGAGGAATTTGAACAGTGATTGTGAGGCTTTTCATCATGTCTATGAATTTCCTGAACTGATTGTCATTCTTTTGCTTTGCTAACCGCTGAGGATATGGTGGAGGTGGTCTAGGCAAGGGTGCCTTGGCTTTTGGCACCACCGGATCCGGAATATCAATTATGTGTTCCCTAGACGGGTCCATGGCCTCTTGAGCTTCCACCTCAGCCTCATCAATATCTATCCTCACTTCCTTGTTCACATTTGTCTCAACCACAACGTCATCAATCAAAGGATCCACAGCTTCTTGGAGCTCAATATCATCATTCACCGCTTGATTTTCATTTGAGGCTTGCACATCACCGCCTCTTCCGCTTCTAGTTGTAACTGCCATCACATGATTGTTACCTCCCTTCGGGTTCACTACCGTGTCACTTGGTAGCGCACATTTAGGTCGGGTATTTAAAGCTTGAGAAATTTGTCCTATTCGCACCTCTAGGTTCCGGATGGATGTGTTATGTGAAGCCAATTGTGCGTCAGAATCTTGGTTCTTTTTCATCATCTGATCGAACATCATCTCTATCCGTCCCATATCACTCCCGGAAGAACTAGGCCCTTGCGACTGAAAGGGGGGTGGATTGTTTGGTTGTTGGAACATGGGGGGACTTTGAAAGCCTTGCCCCCTACCACCATTATTCCACCCTTATTGATTGCTATTTTTGTTGCTTCAATTGTTGTTGTTCCCATTCCAATCGCCTTGGTTGTTACCTTGATTACCCCAATTGTTGTTCTGATTGTTATTGTTCCAATTGTTACCACCTTGTTGTTGATTATTGTTATTCCAATTTCCGCCACCTTGTGGATTGCCCCAATTGCCTTGGGGGCGCCATTGTTGATTACCTTGATTTCCTCTATTTCCTTGGTAGTTACTGACATATTGGCATTCCTCACTTTGATCATCATAACACTCGTTCGAATAACCACCACCATCATTGTTGTTGTCAAATTGCTCACCATTACCTTGAGGTTGTTTTTGCCCTCTTTGCCTCCTTTTTAGCATAGAAACATTCTCCATTGCATTGACTTGGCGCGGGCTTTGAACTTGTTGCAATTGCGCCTTCGCCAATTGATTCATTGTTGTTGTAAGTTCGGCAATAGCTTGGCCATGGTCATTCAATTCCTTGTGCAAATGGATGACCGTGGGGTCACCTTGGGGCACATTTGCTCGGCTTTGCCATGCCGAAGAAGTGTCGGCCATTTCATCAAGGACATCACAAGCTTCTTGGTAAGAAAGTTTCATAAAGTGCCCACCGGCCAATTGGTTCACAATGCACTGATTCGTGGTGTTGATGCCCCTATAAAAAGTCTGCTGGATCATCGCCTCAGTCATGTCATTGTTAGGGCACTCCTTCACCATTGTTCTATATCGTTCCCAGATTTCGTGCAAAGGTTCTGTTGGCATTTGTTTGAAAGCTAGAATCTCATCCCGAAGAGCTGCCATATGACTTGGAGAAAAGAACTTGGCAATAAATTTGTCCGCCAATTCATCCCATGTGGTGATACATTGATTGGGTAGCCTTTCTAACCAGTCCAATGCTTTACCCCGAAGAGAAAACGGTAAAAGCCTCAATCTCAACGCATCCTCTGACACATTTGTTTGTTTGCTGCCCCAGCAAGTATCTACGAACCCCTTCAAGTGCTTGTATGCATTTTGGTCGGAGGCGCCCGTAAAATATCCCCTTTGCTCGAGCAAGGTCAACATAACATTTGTGATTTGAAAGTTGCCCGCCCGGATTCGGGGAGGAACAATGGCACTCGTGTACCCTTGATTTGGAAGAACTCTTGGGACTGCTCTTGGCGGTGGCGGAGGAGGGTCTGGAATAGGATTATTGTCATTTGCGTTGGCCGGACGGCCTCTACGTAGAACTTGAGGTGGTATAACCTCTTCGGGCTCAAGATCATCTACCTCCTCCCCCGCATTCACGTTGCCAAGAGGGTCGTTTGCATTGAGAACCATTTGTACCAGATAGATCGACACAAGCAAAATTAGTAAACAAGAAGGAAAGAGAAGCAAAAAACAAAACTAGCTACACAGATAGTCAACACAGTAAGCTCCCCGGCAACGGCGCCAAAAAGTGATCGCGGTCGTCTCAACACTACACAATGGTAGGAAGAGTGGGTAGAAATAACTAATACCTGAATAGTGGATCGGGTTCGAAATTCCACAGGGAGCTAGTAAAGGAGTTAGAATATCTGTCTAGCCTAGAGTTGCGGTTGTGCTTCTAATGTCGCTTCACACATTTTTGGGGTTTTCTTTTTAAACTACTCTTGTAAAACTAATGATTTAAACTAAATTATGCTAGGAGAATATTGCTAAGTTGTGCTTAATATAGGAAAAAGGCACTAGGGTCGTGACACTACCTAGGTGGCTAGCTAACGGGTAGAAGCTACTAAGGGGAGATTGATAAATCTGGGTTTATTGCTATAACCGTTGCACAATTGCACTCATTCTCACACCTCTCGGTAGAGAGAACGATTTTGCCCAATTGACTCTCTCGAGACCAATTAGGTAGGCCAATTAGACTGAGCAACTAGGGCTCAAGTAGGGTAATTACTCTTTCGAGGTTTAACCCGTTAAGTGGGACTACCATTCTCATGGGTCCATCCCAATTCCTTGTTAGGTCAACTTTTAGGGTCATATGACTCTCTTTCTCAAGAAGAGTTAGACCCACTAAGATTGAATTCATGTTTGCAACCACAAATTCTAGATTAAAACACAAAATTAACCCAAATAACAAATACCCAATCTCAATCTCACCCTTGAATGCAACACCCATTAACTACCCACACTAGGGTTGAGCCACAACCCTAGCTAATGGGTTTAGCTAGACATAATTAAAGAAGAAACAGTAGAAATAGATGATGAAAATAACATAATGATTGACTACTAATTAGAAATTATGATATTGAAGAGGAAAATTGCCAAAATAGGCTACAGAATACTTCTCACGAGCGCAGCTCTTGTTCAGAATCTAAAACTTGACCTAAAAATGGTAAAAAGATCTATTTATACCGAGCTGGAAAATCTGGACAAAAATACCAATGCGGGGTCAGCGCGGACCGCGCAAAAAGGTAGCGTGGCCGCGTAGGTTCTTTGAACTCTCAAATCTCATCTCTGAAGTTGGGGCCCGCGGACCGCGCAGAAATGTAGCGCGACCGTGGTGGAGGGTCGGCACGGACCGCGCAGAAATGGAGCGCGGCCGCATGGCTTGACTTGGTCAAATCTCCAGGTCTCTGAATCTCCTTCACGCGGACCGCACTGATATGTAGCGCGGTCGCGTGGGACTTAAGCCTGCACTGGCGGTTCTCTGAACTTCCCTTGCGCGGATCGCGCAGAGATGGAGCGCGGCCGCGTGGCTTGCACTTCAATTTACCCCTCTCTGAATCTCCTAGCGCGGCCGCGTGGCATATCAGTGCGGTCCGCGCTAGGTCTTCCTGTTCCTCAACTTCACTTGTTCTTGACACTTGGCAAGTTTCACTCCGTTTTGAGCCGATCTTTGACATTTGTCACCTTTTCGCTCAAACCTGCAATCAAGCACAACTTGTAAGCCTTTTGGGACTATTTTGTGGCAATTTGTAACAAAAGCAATAGCAAGTAAGGGGTATAATCCTGGTAAAATCCTAGCTTATCAATGACCTTCCCTTCAAAACTGAATTGTGACCTTGCACATGGAAATCTCAATCCTACACAACACACCACATCTATCATCGTATCATATGAAAAGCATGAGAATCTCATGATCAACTCTGAGCTGCCAGTAGAATGCATACCCGATCAGTCGGAAACCTTCCATCTGATCTTATCTAGGAGAAAATCTCAATATGCAACATGTTCCTCACACCAGTAGGAAATATCCACCCCGAATCGTGATACAAATCATCGAGAATCCTTTGGAATCCATTTGCACATAATCAAGCTATTAGAACCGAATCCCTCTAACTCAACTAAGACACGCAGGTCGCCAAAACCCAAGAGCATTGCCACGAAACACCTGTAGAGACTCACCACGTCATAAGTACCCCATGAACCCATCATACTCATTGTCGTGATGATCCAACCTACTACCAAACTGTCCTATTTCTCCGAGTTCCTTCCGGATTACCCTCAAGGTGACACTTCTCCTTGCTTCAACACCACGATCCTTAACCCAAAACTCACACGAGATCCTAAAATAAAATCACACCGCCCTAAGGCCCATAAGCCAGTGTATTTCCTCTTAGCACCTCAAAGTGCCACAATCGAGGCACCCACTCTGAAGGGACCTTATGTGAGTCTAAAGTCATTTCCTTCACATTTCCGATACTGAAATATGTAATCCATAATGATATAGAAATATCGCAAGTCCCGACACCATGCAATGTAAATCTTAAGTTCTAGCCATATACAAATTCGAAAAACTCTCAATTGCTACATATAAATCTTAAACCCATTAGAACCTTATCGAGAGTCTCCCACTCTGCTCAAATCTCAATTGCACCGCCCAAACAGGCCGAACAACATGTGCCCCATTAGCACGACAATACCTAAAGAAGTAACCCCACCTTAACGCAACCAAGCAAATTCCTACTCCATGCACACTACATCCTTCACGAATAACCACTCAATCATTCCATGATTCCCATATACCCATAGAGTGTAATACAACCCGTATCCAGAAATTCCTTTACTCGAGTCATCCTCGAACTCAACCTCTGCAAGTCATAACTGATTCACAAGTATACCTCAAACCGAAACCAATACAACACATAATCATGCAATCAACTCGTCGATAACAGACTCCCCCGCTTAGCTCAAAGCCATGGAATAAAATATCTGAGAACTTACAATAACCATGCCACATTACTACAGTGTTATTCAACTAAATCCTTCATAAGCTCATGTAACACAAATCATCTAATACTTCAAATTCTGCAAATCTCGCATTCACCGTTGTAACAGTCAAGCCAACTTCCACAAGCTGTCCAAACTCAAATTGCAACACATATAATTCACTGGCAAAGGAGAACTCTCTACAAAAACAACATAGGGATCACGCAACCTCAGGACACCCCACAGGAGATAACCCACCTACTTTGCCTCAAACTGACATCTCTGTATACCCTTCCACAACCACAACTACTACGCCATCACTTAATTTTCCTGAGTCTAAAATCATAACACGGCATGAAAATCTACTTCACACCACAATTAAACAACATGAAAGATCCTTCAACACACCCATAACTCGAGACTATACGTCAAATCAACACAAAAATCAAGCACCTAATAGTTCTTTTTACATCTCAAGCAAACTCTTCTCATCATATTCGAACAACCTGAACACCTTCTGCAGTCACATCATACTCGTTATATAGCCATCCAACCACTCATAGAGCCACTAATTCCACTAATAGGGATACCACTGGAGTTATAAGTCCAAAAGCACGTCCTCATACAACCGAAATCTCCGTGCTCAAGCTACAGTCAAAACCTGGCCTTAAGTCTTCCAGAATGGCCTATCACCACCACACCGAAATCACATCACGCACCTCATCCATGGAATCACAAGCCGGCGATGCACAGTTGATACTGAGCGCTCATATGCGCATACGAATGCATGGAAGGAATTCAAAGATTACGCTTTAAGCTGAATCAATGTCGCATGATAAGGAAAGAAAGATGGGAAGTATATCCTAAATGTCTTGTAGCCTCTCGAAGATATGTATGGACATCATCATATCGATCTGTAAGACTCTACTAGATACTTGCTCATGACTTATACAACCTATGAGCCTAGAGCTCCGATACCAACTTGTCACGACCCAAATCCAACTAGTCGTGATGGTACCTAACCCAACCCGCTAGGTAAGCCAATTGACAAAAAACCAATTCCAATGAAATTTAATGAGACAAATAAATAAATAAAATCCGAATCTTATACATTTTCCAAGGACTGGTAGTACAAATCATGAGCTTCAAAGATTTGGAATTTACAAAGCTGGTATAAAATAAATAAGTCATCTGTTCAAAATGCACACAACAAATTTTTATAAATCTAAGGCTACCATGAACGAGAGGCAGCTACAACCGGAACGCATGTACATATTGAAATCCAGCTCCCGTCGATCACAGCAACGTCAGAAGCCAACATCTGCAAGCAAGGTGCAAAAGTGTAGTATGAGCAAAATCGATCCCATGTACTCAATAAGTAACAAACCTAACCTTAGGTTGAAAGTAGTGATGAGCTGGGACAAGGTTCAGAGTCCAACTCCAATAACCAGCAATAGTCCATAACAATACAATAAAAGGGTACATGAAAATAACTTAGAGGTAAGATGCTCAACTCGTTCACAGTTACGGAAAAATAGACATGCTTTCCAAGTATAACAGTAAATCCTAGACCTTTCGCCTAAAACCCCAAAGCATACGAGTAAGTTTGAAAACTGTGATTTGTCAAAAAAAAACCTTCGACAACAAATAAGATGTTTTATTTTCAGATAGCATGAGGAAAGTTATCTCTATGCCTACATGTCAAGATACAGGTAAAATCATGAATGTCACCAAAACTATGTAGTAGAAGGAAATGCATCTCTATGCATGTATCTCAAGTACGCATGTCAAATGCAATGGATCTCAGTAATGAACTCATGTACTCCCACTCTCAGAGTACTCAATCTCTCTGTCTTGCATTCTCTCTCACCATGCTCAATACTCAGCACACTCAATCACTCAGCACTGTACAATACCTGCTGTGGTGCGTAGCCCGATCCACATATAGCCATAAGGTCCGTTGCAGCGTCCAATCACATATAGAAATAAGGCCCGTTACAGTGTGTAACCTGATCCACATATATATAGCCATAAGGCTCGTTGCGGCGTACAAACCGATCCACACACACGCACACACACACACACACACACATATATATATATATATATATATATCAACTTCGCTCACTGGAGGTGTGTACAGACTCCAGAGGGGCTCCTTCAGCCCAAGCGCTATAATCCGCACGGACAACTCACGTGTTGAAATATCAATATCCTCACAATCAGGCCCTCGGCCTCACTCAGTCATCAATCTCTCCAGTCTCTCGGGCTCACAATGCCATGAAACTAGCCCAAAATGATGATATGATGTGTCAATGAATAACAACAGAGAGTGAGATATGATATGAAGTGAATGAACATGACTGAGTATGAAATTGCAACTTAAACAAATAATTCAAAAGCAATATGACCTCAGTGGGTCCCAACAGAATAAGCACGTAGCCTAGACATGGTTTCTAACATGGATCACAGCTCAATAGCTCTAGTACATAGAGATTTCATAGTTACAGATAAGATCAAGTAACTACACAGTACCACAAGGATACAGAGTCACAATTCACGCGGTGCACGCCCACACGCCCGTCACCTAGCATATGTTTCACCTCAACACCAAACACATAACACGTAAAACAGGGTTTCATACCCTCAGCACCAAGCTTAGAAGTGTTACTTACCTCGAATAATCCAAAAACCAATACCGAGCAGGCCAAACGACGCTCCAAAATGCCATCCCGCGCGTACCGACCTCCGAACGGCTCGAAACTAGCCAAAAGCAACTCAAATACATCAAATGAAGCCCAAGGAAATAATTTTAAATGATAAAGGTCGAATCCTTAATCAAAAGCCCAAAATCGGCCAAAAAGTCAAAACCTGGGCTCGCGCTTCGGAATCTTACAAAACTCACAAAATCTGACAATCCATTCAATTACGAGTCCAACCATACTAGTTTCACTCAAAGCCGACTCCAAATCGATGTTCAAAACTCAAAAATTCGTATTATGAAACTTTAGGCAAAAACCCCCCACTTTCCTCTTTAAAATTCACAATCCAATTACCAAAAATAAAGATAGATTCACGAAATATAACCAAAATCGAGTAGAGAACACTTATCCCAATTTATATAGTGAAAATCGCCTCAAAAATTACCCAAATCCGAGCTCCCCAACTCAAAATAGGCCTAAATGAACAAACCCTTGGTATATTTTTGTCAAGCTGTTCTAACTCGTTTCATGTGCCAAACATTTCTGAAACTTGCTTATGATGCCTTCGATGGATTCCTTGTGAAATTTCAGTGAAGATAGGCTTTTGAATCACCCAATTTGGCCTTAAAATGAGGGAAATATGATGTTTTGAAGTTTTAAATAAATGAAGTCTTGAAATTTAATGGATAAAAAATGACGTTTTCGTAATTTTTACACTAGAAAATCAGCAACGAATTTTTTTTGTTTTAGCACCCAAAACTCATTTGGAACCTCCGGGACACAAACCACTTATGCGTTTCAATCATAAAACACGCTTCGAACCTGCTCGCGCACTCAAAACACCAAAAAGAGGTCATCTTGACCCGATATTGACCATGGTCAAACTCCAAATCCTTAACGTAACTAGTTTCTCAACCAATGATCCAAAACACACCAGAGCCCCTCGGGACCCCATTCAATCATATCAAAAGTCTTAAAACATGACACGAACTTATTCGAAGCTTCAAATCACATCAGACAACATAAAAATGACGAATCGCACCTCAAATTAAGAATCAATGAACTTTGAACTTTTAACTTTCAAAACTCGACCGAAACATACCAAATCAATCCGGAATGAACCCAAATTTTGTAAGTAAGTCCCGAATGAAATAACGAAGCTATTCCAATTCCCGAAACCACAATCCGAATTCGATATCCTCAAAGTTAACTCTCGGTCAAACTTATAAACTTTCCAAACCTTCATATTTCTAACGTTTGCCAATTTGTGCCGAAACCTTCTAGAAAAATCCAAATGCAAATCTGGGCATACACTCGAGTCCAAAATCACCATCTTGACCTAATGGAACCATCAAAACTCCGTTCCGAGGTCAAATTCACAAAAGTCAAACTTGGTCAACTCTTCTAACTTAAAGCTTCCTAGTTGAGAATTGTTCTTCCAAATCAATTCCGAATAACCTGAAAATCAAAACCGATGATTCACACAAGTCATAATACATCATACAAATCTATTCATGCCTTCAAACTATCGAGCGAAGTGCAAATGCTCAAAACGACCGGTCGGGTCGTTACAATGGACTAATTCAATACAAGTGATCAATAACGTTAAATAAGTGAATTGAAGATAGAACAAATAACCAAACCAGTTGTGATGTTAGGTCCGAGCTCGGGTCTGAGCTTAGTGATTGTTCTGCCCTCGATTCGAAGCCAAATACTTATGAAGAACTTTGAATGACTTTTAGAAGCTGAGAAAACAAATGCATATTGCCTTGATATGCGTGTTACAGTGTCTCTATTGAACAATAAACTTCCGCTTTATATAGTAGAAGAATTTTACTCTAAGTACAATTCTAAGAAAGGTAAAAATCTTCTTTTTTGTTAATCACTTATTCCCTGTCAATACGGGCCGAGATCCACGCCGTGATATCCGGTTGGGCGCGGATGTGACGGCCCTTCGTTAGTCGTGTACAACTGTTTGGTTATGCCTTCCGAGGTCTTGGAGCCCGAACCGGATTCGGGGGGACGTTGTCTCGTTGGCCCCAGTGGTAAGCGCTTCGTTCGGGCCTTAGCACGAGAGGTTCCTTGCTTCTATCCCGATTCTGTGTAGTTATGTCCTTGCTTCGTTTGCCCCACCGGAAAATCGGGGTGCTCACTAGCCCCAGTTTTACCCGTATATAAACATAAAGAAATTTAAAATACTAATTACATCTAAACTAGTGTGGAATTGAGACAGTTGATTGTCGATTGATTGGTTAAAATACTACTCACAAGATCGAGATTATGTTGCTTGTTACTGTACATAAACTCACATTGGAGTATATATGTTTAATTACAAACTCCAAACTGAAAAATTGACAAAATAAATATATTCTATTTAGTGTTCAGATCTAATTAAGAGACTTCTCCTCGTGTTGCCTCCTTTCTCCTTTTTTTACTCATGGATCCATCTCACATCCAAAATTAAAAGAAAAACGAAACCACTATAGCTAGTCCGGTGCCACTCTAAATCAATAAAGCCAATATCAAGTATACTTTAAATAGGAACATGCATATTTAATTTTTCTGGGTGTAGTTTAGCTGGGAATACAAATAGAGACAACATCAGTGAGTTTATTACTCAATTAGCTCAACCCTGAATAAATATAATCAAAAATCCAACTGGCATTACTTACTGAAAAAAGTTTTTTCGATTTTTAATAAAAATTTTACATTTATTTTTCCTGTGAGAGATACCCTTGGTCTCCCATCTCCATGCCCTTTGGTCCTCAATTAACTGCAATTGCACGCAATATTTGGTATACAAAACAAATAAACAAACAAGGACCAACGTGGGTGTTGGACTTTTCTAGACTACAATTATTACTTCATTTCTCAGAGTCAGTGATCATCCCAGATCTACTCTCTATTTCTCCACTTCTTCTTCTTCTGTTGTGAAGATTGAGATCAGATAATTAGTGATTAACAATGTCAAGTACTCATCATGCTAAAACAGATTCAGAAGTGACGAGCTTGGCACCATCATCGCCAAATCGGCCCGTTTACTACGTGCAAAGCCCATCAAGAGACTCTCATGATGGAGAAAAGACGACCAATTCCTTCCACTCAACTCCCATACTTAGCCCAATGGGCTCACCGGGCCGGCAATCCCGGGATTCATCATCTACCAGGTATTCCGGCTCACTCAAACCAAGTACACAGAAGTCAAGTACTAATGGGTCCAGAAGCAGCAGCAGCAGACACCACCAACACCGTCATAGGAAGGGAGAGAAGCAGCAGTGGAAAGAGTTTGATGCTATAGAAGAAGAGGGATTACTTGACGACGATGGCTATCGCAAAGGTCTCCCTCGCCGCTGTTATTTCCTGGCTTTTGTTGTTGGCTTCTTTGTGCTCTTCACTTTCTTTTCCTTGATCTTGTGGGGTGCCAGCAGAAATCAGAAACCTGTCGTCACCATGAGGGTAATCTAATTTCCTTACTATATGCCAAGCAGATCCGTTTTTTGTTAGTTCTAAAAAATATTTGATTATTTTAGTTTTAAAGTTAATTATGGTTAAATCTTTAAGATATACTCTGATTGATAACCTAGTAAATATGGTAACTATCCTTAAAGTACATTTTAGAAAAAATCTTTACACTATCTATGGATATAACTTAAATTCCTTGGTTTTTTATCCTCATTCACGAATGCTTAAAAACTGAGATTTAACAGTACTGTACATTTGCCTTCACTAATCTTCTGGATGAATAACAAGAAATGAATCTTAAGATCTGTCATATATATATATATATATATATATATATATATATATATATATATATATATATATATATATATATATATATATATATAGGCGGTTTTAGGATTTCTAGTACATGGGTGCACTATTAAAAACGAGGAAAAATGTATNGGGTGCACTATTAAAAAAAGAGAAAAAATTTATCAAGTAGGAATTGATCCTTATTCTTCTTGATGATTAACTCAGCCTTCAACGAAGTGCACCATTCAATTTTCTTGGAGCATGGGTGCCAACGCTTAATATTATAACCAATTTTAGAAAATATGTACATAAAATATCTAATTTTGCGGAGAGACACGTGCCCTATATTTTTGCCTACAAAACCCACCCCTATATATATATATATATATATATCCTCCTTTGGGCTGGAAGAGAAGATTTATGCAGTCCATAGAAAAATAAAAAGAATAAAGTATTCTGAAGCCAAATGCTCTTGGATGGGTAGTTGAATAGGGGGATAAATCCTTTTTTCTCCTTTATATTGAATGTAGTCAATCACTTTGAGGTCATGAGAACAAAGAGTCAAATCGCTCGCAATGGCCACCCTGATAGTTGAACCGGACAGAGCCGCTTGGCCGCTACTTACACATCTGGAGTTCCGGATTGAACTAGGGAACGGAATTCAAGGGCAACGAAGGCCCTTAGATAGGACTTCATCTATGAATAGAAGAGATTTTCTTTCTAGTAGAGCTCATTACGACCATAAAAAAGACTCCATCGTAATAAAGTGGGTTTGGCTGCTAATAACTAAGGAGGTCATCCGCTCACCAATTAGGTTGTGTTGAGCATGAATTCTGTGTGTCGCCTACATAGGGTAGAAAAGAATGCTTTGCATAAACATCTCAATGTCCAAGATAAAAGGAACGAGGGGAAGAATCGACGAGGCGAGTGTTCTCGAAGAGAAAATCGTGATGGAAAAAGCGTGAGGAGAATTCTAAACTCGAGATATGCTGAAAGTAATAGCCTTATGTTATGGCCGCCCCCCGACTTACGGCCTTTACGCTACTACTATTGTGATGTGAGCGGTTCAAATTGGTTGAATCTTTCTTCGAATCAAAGATTTTTGAAGTTCGTAAGTAGCCCGCTCTTCCTTATCCTTGCTAACTAGAAATGAACCTTCACGTATATATATATATATATATATATATATATATATATATATATATATATATATATATATATATATATATATATATGCACTCACCTTAGAAGATTATCTTTGTACGTTGAGCTCATGCTAAGGTCTAAGAATTTTACTACTGTATTACTTAGGCTCCAAATATGTCTCTAGAGCGATAGCCGGAATACTTGTTAAATTGCGTGATTTAATCTGCAGAGTATTTCCTTCAATGAGTTTGGGATTCAAGCCGGTATGGATTCGTCGGGAGTTGCAACGGAGATGGTATCAATGAACTCCACAGTGAAGATGAGATTTCGTAATACAGGCACATTTTTTGGGGTGCATGTAACGTCTACTCCTCTGGTTCTTTCCTTTTCACAGCTCACCGTAGCTACTGGAAGTGTAAGTAGTCATTTTCCTTTTATTAACATTATTACTACTTTTCAGTTCATGTATCTTAACTTAACTTATATACATTGTTAGTGCACATAATTTTATGATATCGGTATTATTTTACTTATTACTATTGAAAGTGTTACATGGTTATCCATTACACTGTGTATTACTTTTTCCCTATCAATTTAGATGACATACTTTCTTTATTAGTCAATTCCAAAAAGAGTGATACATTTATATTTTTGGAAATAATTTAGCTTTAAACTTTTTATTTTACCCACTTTACCCTTAGTAAAGCTTTTAGGACCATATATTTTAAAAGTCTTCTTTTTTTCCCCTTAAACTTTGTGACAATCATCTAAATTGAAACGGGTTAAACTTTTCAAATTAAGATTAATTATATGTTGTCGTACGTGGTCTAAGAGCAGGTAAAGAAGTTTTACCAACGAAGAAAAAGTCAGAGAACTGTAGCGGTGACTTTGATAGGAAGTAAAATTCCATTGTATGGAGGAGGAGCCGACTTGATAAGCAAGGAGGGGAAACCAGTAGCAGCAGTGTCACTGGTCCTAGATTTCAAGGTTCGAGCCAGGGCTTATGTTTTGGGAAGAGTGGTGAAGCCCAAGTTCTACAATACGGTTCAATGCTCCGTTGTTATGGACCCTAAGAAAATGAATGTTCCCATTTCCTTACAAAAATCTTGTACTTACATTTAGAACTAGGAAATAGACCCAATGAACACGGGGGAGTGTCTAAAACCAAAAAAAAGAAACAAACAAGGAGGGGGAAAGGCGACGTACGTTTGTCTTTATTATTAGAAAATAACTTCAGAATATAGGTTGAAGTAAAGACCAGCTGGCGGTGCTTCGTTGAAGGTCCAAGTTTTGTTATTTTTCAAATGTTAATTTTATAGAGGAAAAGAGGTATGGCTGTCAGGTTTGTCGCGGAAGGGGAGTAACAGTCTAGCCTGTGATGTTGAGTGAATTAAATGCCATTTGATGAAAAATATAAGCCCTAGAAACTAATGTATTTATATTTATATTTTCCAAGTTTTGGTTCTTTGATGAGTACTATATTACTGTACTAGAAAATTTTGTGATTTAAATTCCATCGTACGTCTAGCCAATATTTTATTCCATATGCATGGTGCCTGCTATTCTCAACACGTGTCATCAGTTTAATTAATTGGGGAACTCTTATTGTCTGGTTTGTAAATAATGTATACCAGTATAATATATAAGTTTCTCGATCTACATAGAGGAAGTGTGATAAATCTATTTTGAAAAGGCGCCTCGTTGGGTAATTAAGACTGTAAGAGGAACAAAGCTTCCAAGTTAACCGAACTCCCTTATTTCTTTTTTCTATAGAGAAGGTTCTAAAGATAGTCTTGAACTTATAAGTTCCATAAAATATTCACCCAAAATAACTATTGTATACGTAGTTTTTATTTCAACTCTCGAAATCGTGGCACTTCAACTCATTCCATTCACACAAAAAGATATTAATAAAACTATATATATGAAATAGCCTCATATCATCTGTCCTTTATTTTGTAAATAAATTAAATATTAACATCGAAAAATTCTAATACATATTCTTCAATTTATAAAACTTCTACTTATATGATATACTTCTTCTACTATATATTCTGAAACATCCCAAATGCTTTTATCTGGGAGAGGGTGTATCTCTTTTGTCTTGAGAATGTTCTTCCTCGTGTAATAATCACAACAGTAGTTTTCATAAGACTTGTTTTTGTGCTTCAAAGCTGTCAAAGCATGTGAACAAGGGCAATTCATCTAACTGAAATCGTCCGCAACTACTTTTTTTAAGACAAGCAATGAAGCATTTGACACTATCTATCACTATACGTATATAATCTGTTGAAGTCCTCACCTACAATTTTAATACAATACCGACAATTATCCACAATTAGTAAAAAAATAAAATAACTGACAATTAGTAAAAAATAAAATAACTACAATTAAACAACAACATCTATACAAATATCAATACTTACTTGGTTTGATAATAAAAATCATCTTTTGGGATGCACAATAACTTACTCTCACATTTGGGGACAAAGTCATGTTGTCCTGCAGCCATTGTGGTATTTTTTTTCAAGCAAGGTGAACGTCCCCTCTGCATTCAATAATTTTTTGTTAATCCATCGTTCAATAAATGCCCGCATGTACTCTAATAGCTGAACTACTGGGAGCTCTCTTGCATCTTTACTTACTGTATTCAAGGATTCTGTAATATTTGATGTCATCGTCCATATTCTATTCACTTTCGTATGTACCCGTGATCATTTATGATAACCAATATCGTAAAGATATTCTTTTACCAGTGTGTCGATCTCTTCAATCTTAGTCATGCGTTCATTAAACTCATCAAAGGTGTATGATCTTGCTATGGCGAAGTACAATTCACTTAACTTAAGATGACCTTTCTTGAATTTTGACCTTATATTTGTCCAAATATACCACATGCATACATAATGTGGGATGCTAGTAAAAATAGTGGATGTTGCCTTCTTATATACTCTCATTTATGTACGAAATAACATACATATTTGGTTTTTCACCATATGCATGTTTGAGCTGCTCAAAAAACCATGTCCATGATATGTCATTTTATTAATCAAGTATAGCGTAAGCAAGTGGTAATATGCTACATGTCATATAGCATAAAATCAATAAATACAATTCAAAAACAACTTGACTAAAAAACATATAATTAATATACATATCTTAATCAACATATTAACTGAGAGTAAAATTTACCTGTTGTATCCATTGTGCTAGTTGTTTGCGTGGTTCCTCTATACGCTAAATTTAGGAAGCTGCCATCCACTGCTACAATTAGTCTACAATATTCCCAACCCCGTAAAATTCCATTGACATCGAAATCAACGTATCTTCCGAAGCTATCCCAGCGACCACTGTGTTGAAGCATTATCCCAAGTGTTGCCATTGAAATTCACTTGTTGAAGCACTAATTTTTATCGTGAAACTGTATAAAATTCTGGTATACCTTCGAAGCTGATTAATTTCACTTCCACATTAATCTTCGGCCGATGTTTTCTATAAGAATTTTGTTTGAAATTTGTTGAGTTCTGTAAAAGCAAAATAAATCATCGGTAGAGATGAAGATTACAGAAAACTCGGCATCAATTGTGTTTTATATTGTTTGTAGATTGTAGCGTATCTTTTTTTATTTTGTAGTTGAAGATACTTTTGTTGCTTGAATCATGCCTTTAAAATAAGAAACCCACAGCTGGAAGGACGCAAGTTTAAGAGACTGTATATAAATTGTATGAAAACTACAGTTAGGGCGCATAATATGTAAATTTAGGACAATATTGATAAATAAGTTTGAAATATTGTATAGGAATGAAAAAATTCTATTTTGAGAATAACTTGGGCTTGAAAATGGAGCATATCGTCATTCTTGTCCAATTAATGGTCCAATTTCGATTTGTGATGCTACGGCCCCAGGCCCCCAGCTCTACATCTAATAGACTCCTATTTAGAAGTTGGAGGTGAAATTCAAAAATAGCCAGATTTACAACTGGTCGTTCAAAAATAGCCCAGTTTCAAAAGTAATCGAAATTTAGTCATTTTTCATGTAAAGATAAATCTGAGCGAAAACACTGTTCAAACCCGGAAAAATATGCCAGTATATTATGTTGGAGTTCCAGCATAAGTATACTTGAACTCCAGCATATTATACTGGAGTTCCAGGATAAGTATGCTGGAACTACAGCATAATATGATGGAGTTCCATCATAAGTACACTAGAACTCCAGCATAATATACTGGAGTTCCAGCAAGTATACCGGTCCAGCATAATATACTGGAGCCAGCAAAGTATACCGGTGCAGCATAATATGCTGGAGTTCATACATAGGTGCACCGAACTCCAGTATATTATGTTAGACCGGTCTCTGTTGCAGCAAAATAGAATTGACTTGGTAAATGCTGGCTATTTTTGAATGACCAGTCCGAAAACTGGCTATACCGTGCTATTTTGACAATACGCACTGGTCATCGAGCGTGGCCCATATTACACAATCCAAAATGATGGGCCACTCTTAACATCCATGGGAGCAAGAGGAGGCAACGGTCCATGGGCTTAAAATATCAAGAACGCCTGTCATAAGTGACCCGTTCCAGTAAGAATCAGAATGGTGCTTGAGGAATATACCTTGGTCCATGTTCTTAAAGATTGTGAGTTGACTATTAAAATCAAAATAATGATAGCAAGTTATCTTATTATTGTAGGACGTAGGCTATCTAGGCTTTGAAAATGGGAGTGATAATAAATACTCCTATAAAAGTAATCGCACGTGAAGATGCTTGAGGCGGTACTACTTGCAAAAGTTACTAGTCCAATTCAACATCATTAAATTTCAAGTTAGGCGCCTTTAATTTACTAGATAAAGTCAGACTAAGCTATAAACAATTGGAATTATATTGCTAAAAAATTAATCCTGACATCCTGCAATTTGCAAATACTTAGGAAGTTGCAAAGACGGAGCAACTTGCAATGTGCATCATCTGTAGATGGAGAATTCATTCTAAGATCAGTTTTGCACCTAACTATGTATTCCTTTCTTCAAAACTGATTGCGCAAGTGGAACTTTCTTTATTCAGGGGTTAAAAGAAGAATATCCATTATCCTATCTCACGTCACATTTCTTGCTTCTTGCAATTGCATGCAAATTCAAGATTTTTATTTTATGGGTTCGAATTTGAAATTTTATCATATCCCGTTTAATTATTGAGTTCGGTTATAATTTGTATGGTCATAGAGGCGGATCCAGTGCCTAGTTACACTTTAGTTTAGACCCTATATATATATATATATATATATATATATATATATAGGGTCTAAACTAAAGTGTAACTAGGCACTGGATCCGCCTCTATGACCATACTTTGATGATCGCGATTCGTAGGGTGTCGAATTTTTTCAATATTTTTGTAGGCTGGGTTGGCATAGAAGATAAGAGAAAGAAAGGGTCTAGTGCGTATTGTATTTTAAACAAAGAATGCATCGTAATAATTCTATCATTGAGTGACCATACTTTGCTCTTGCGTATTATGCCTTGACGCAAGGTACTAACCATTCTATATATCAGAGTTATCACTTAGTACTCTTGCTGAGTGTCGATTGAATATCAATTTTTACCTAATTTGATCATGCATATCCAGTGCAGCTGAGTTTTGTATTCATGTAATTTTGAATACATGACCTGTTAAGAAGTTAAAAGAAATCTAGTACTAGTATGTTTTAGCTTTATACTCCTTTCCCCTAAAAAAATTATAAAGAAAAGGGAAAAGAAAAAAAAAAGATAGGCTGGATAGGAAGGTTCTGGTCACGAAGTTATTTTCATGATTCAAAGAAACTGCAACTTCTGCCGAAAGGTTTTTATCCATTTATTAGCTGATGAAGCACTTTATATTGATTTTCGGCTACTGAGCCAATGATTTAATTGGAGAAGCTGCAACTTGCCATAGATAAACTGAATGATTGAGTATGATATAGGTGATAGATTGTTGGCCCAAAATATCTGGGCGGAAAGAAACTGCAGCACATCCTATCCAAAGCACAAGTATTGCATCCGCTGCCTTTTGCAGTTGTCGTTTTTCCAAGTAACCAAGTTGTTTCATAACTTGTCTTTGTTAATGATATCCTAATTTCAACTTTTGTATGTACAATGAACTTGTTTTCTATGTACGAAAAAAATAATAATAAAGAAGTAAGAAATAAATTGACCTGCCTAACCAATAAGGTGAAAGGGAAAAAAAATCAGAGCTGATAACAAAAAAATCTTCAGTACTCTGGTTTTTTCTATCACTTAAATTTAAAATAATTTGAGATAGACATCACCGAACGCAGACCCAGCCATCATCAGTGGACCACTCAGATTCAGGTCCTTCATTGATTAACTCCCGCAGCCTCTCCGCCGGCTTTGTTGACCATGACCCGCCGCAAAACTTCAGCAATTCTTGAATTGCCGGCGAGGGCAGAGATGTAATTGAACATGTAATGGCTGATGCAGCAGAAGCATTAGAGACCCAATCTGGGAAATCAAATGGGCACCTAGGAGACGTCGAAGGACTGCCACTCCCGCATGTTTCGTCATTCAAGGTAACAGTGACATCATCATAATCTTGATCAGCAACAAAGGGATGGTTCAGAAGCATCTCAGCCGTCCATCTCTTTCTTGGGTCCTTCAAAAAGCATTTTCCTAGAAAATCTTTTCCCTCCTCGGATAATTTCGCGGGAAATTCAGGCAATTGATCACCAATTCCAATTGCCATCAATAGTTGGGTTATATTTGAGTATTTCCAAACTGGAACTCCTGCTGCCATCTCTGCCACAACACACCCAAGTGCCCAGATATCGGCGGGAGAGTCTTGTTCGCCGCCGGTAACCATTTCCGGCGACATGTACAATGGAGTGCCCCTCAATTCACATCGCAATTTGTCATTTTTCTTGTGTTCGGCTCTCTTTGCCAATCCAAAATCAGCAATTTTGACTTGACCATTTTCGCCTAAAAGAATGTTCTGATGTTTAATATCACAGTGGACATAGCCACTCTTGTGGATATAGTGCAGCCCTCTAAGTAAGGCCTTAGTGTATTTTTTGACTTCAAATTCCGGCAATATATGATCACCGGAATTCTTGAGCTTCTCTGATAAATCACCTCCAGAAGCATACTCCAATAAGACATTGTATATCTTTTCGCCATTTTCGTATGTATAGTTGTCGCCAAGGCAATTGATGATGTGGGGGCAACTGTTAAGCTCATCCAAGATCAGCTTCTCGTTCAACAGAGTAGCCGAGCGGGAAGCGGCAGAGGACTTGACCACCATAACCTGAGTGCTCTGCTTTCTGGGTATTGCAAAACTGACTTTGCCAAAGCTTCCATGGCCAACCGCTTCACCTCGAACCCAATCCATGGCTGTATTTTTTGCGAAAAGATTTTTGCTGAAAATTTGGTATTTTAGGCTTTCTGTTAAAGAAGGAAAGAATAGAGCAGAGGAACGCGCAATTAACCGCGAACTTTGCTTTACACAGGGGACTTCTATATATAGTGCGGGGGAACTAATATTTTTTCTTTTTTTTTTTCTCTTTCCAATTTCCTTTTGAAGTTTTTTTTGCTGAATTGAATTTAATAAACAATGTTCACACAGCTAGTAATTAGTGAGAATGCATACGTCACTGCGTGTGATTCTTCTTTTTTTTTTTGTTATTGATTTTATTAATTACTCTCTCCGGTCCAAAATAAGTGATTTTTTGGATATTTTCACACAAATTAAGAAATCCACCTTTTAGCATTAATTAGCAATGGAATTGACCATATTAACCTTTACTATCTCACATAAACACTCCTAACACATATTCCAACACCATTTACTTCAAGGACAATATAGGAAAAAAATAACTAATTCATTCTTGAAATCTGAAAAAATTACTTATTTTGGACCACAAGAAAAAGGCCAAAAAATCACTTATTTTGAACCGGAGGGAGTAATAAAAGTTCAGGTTGTGGGAGACACAATAATAAATAAAAATGGCACGTGATTGTGGTAAGATATTTCATCCTTCTTTTTACCCCTTAAATAGAGGTGGCAAAATAGTTAAAAGATAAAAAACCATATTATCCACTAAGAAAATGGTTAATCAAATAGATAGTCAATGGATAACTAATGTGTTTAACTTTTACATTTGTAAAGCTTCAAATTGGAGTTCCTCAAGTTAATACTAGTAACTCTCTCATAAGTGATCATATTTAAGAAGCCATGGATAATATGGATATCCATATTATCCGCCGGATAAACTCGTTTTTATCCGTCTCAAATACGGGTCGTATCAGATAATTTGTCCTTTTTTAAATAACCCGTTTTGACCCGCTCATATCCGACCTAACCCGCCCGTTTGCCACCCATACCCTCAAATGAAGGGTGCTACTTCCTAATTCCGCTAAAACAATGGAGATCACTTTTCGGGACGTGGTCCATTGAATCATTATGCATAGTGTTAATATATGGTGTCAAAACAATAAAGGAGTCCGGAACCTAAATATTGTATTTTTGGACTCAATATACATTAATAAGTGTAAAAAAAGAAGTTACCTTGCTATGTATAGCTTCTAAATTCAAGACGATGTACCTTAACGGTAACATTTGCCGTTAAGATATAGCGTCTTGTATTTAGACGCTATACTGCCTGACGATTTGACGTGACTGCATAGCCTTTTCATTTCACCTATAGCATCTAAAAACAAAACGCATACCCTCATTATGGACCCACCAATAATTTAACTGACATAACAGTAATTTAGATGAGTATAGCGTCTATTTAAATAACGCTATACGTCAAAAAATTTCCATATCCTGGGCTAGCCATTTCCTATATAAAGTGGTTAGGATTTTAGGAAAATTCGTTCACAAAAAATTCCAACTCCCATTCAATATTTTCTTGTTGTTAAATTCTTAAGCATTTTTTCCGTAATGTATGAAGAGCGTAGAATAAGAGTTTTATTATATTGGGGGAGTGAGGTTGTGATGGAGAATAACTCTGTGAGGTATAGTTTATTTCCACAGGGTCATGTTAAATTAACACTTACAATGGAGTACGATAAATTGATATCGTTGTTATGCAAAAAAATGGGTGTGAGGAAACGTTCAGTGATACTTAAAGTAACCAGAAGATAACCGTATTCCGTCACTCCGTATGGGCTGCTTTGTACTCGGAGTTAAACATCTACGATGATGAAACTTTGAGGGATTTTCTGAGGACTCCGGATGAATACCGGGAATATCTTGTAATCAAATTGTTGGATATGTACGTCAAGGTCGAAGACGTTCCAAACAATGAGGTTGCTGGACAGGTTCTGGATAACCCCCAGTCATTAGGTAGTTATTCTGGAGGAGTTTTTGCCGGACAGGTTCCGGATGAAAGAGTTTTCCTTGATTTAAACTTATCCTTGTCGGCCCGTAATATCCATAGACGACACTCATGTCTATGGGAAGTACGATATCAAGCTGTTGATAGCTGTGGCAGTAGATGCTAATGGACAGATATTTCCTCTAGCTTTTGTTATTTGTGCCAATGAAAGCCAAGAGACTTGGACGCTGTTTTTGAACCACTTGAAAGAGCACATTGTCAAACAGTGTTTCGGTATCTGTCTAATATCTGATCGACACGGTGGTATCTTAAGTTCTATGGAGAACTTGCCTGCATGGCAAGAACCTTATGCCTACCATCGTTACTGTGTTAGGCACTTTAAAGCCAATTTCCAGAAGGCATATCCCAACAAGGATCTGCATGATTTGATGTGGATGGCAGCAACAGACCACCAACAGCATAAACTTCGGACGCACGTGGAATATATCTGGCAAGAAGACGAGGCAGCCTATCGTTGGTTAATGCGACATGACCCTGAAAAGTGGACTTTGCATGCGGATGGTGGCAGACGATGGGGAACTCTAACTACAAATGTGTTAAAGTCTTTCCACGGGTTATTGAAGCCGGCAAGAGGATTGCCTGTCACAGCCATGGTGCGAATGTTGTTCAAGCAGATGGCGGAGAGGTTTGTTGAAAGGTCTGCAGCTGCAACGTCATTGATGGAAAGGGGTGTTGAATTTATGCCAGTGCCGATGAAGAGATTTGAGAAATATAGACGGTGAGCACATTGGCATTCATTTTTGCAGTATGATAATGAAATAAATGATTTTGAAGTTCGCACCGATATCCATGAAAATCGAGGGAATAATGTACATACTGTAAATGAATCTAGAAGGTTATGCTCTTGTGGGAAATGGTCCATCTACCACATGCCTTGATCACATGCCATCAAGTGCTTTCAACAAGTTGGTTTAGGTGCAACCGACTATGTTGATCAACAATATAGTGTTGCGAAGTACCTAAACACATATAGTGGGCAGTTACAGCCAGTGGGTGCTGAGCATTATTGGCCGCCTGAACCATTTAAAATGGTGTGTAACAAGTCCTACTTGCGTCGAATACAGGTGCAGAAGAGAACGCGTATATGAAACCAAATGGATGTTAGTGATACTGTTTATGCGCGCAGATGTGGTATATGCTCGCAAACATGACACGACCGTCGAAAATATCCTTCGACTGGTTTGGGTGGCAATAGTACTCAAGCTCGTGGTGGTCCTTCTTCTAATATGCCTAACTATCAATGAGTTTATGTTGTAATATTTAGTTGTTTTGTTTATGTTGCAAGTTTTATAAAATAAAATTATGTTTGTTAATTATGAGTTGAACTTTTCCATTTCAGTTTTTTTAATGATATTAAAAAAAATTATTTATTTGGAAGAATTGGAAAGAACATTTAAATATCATAAAGCTACATAATTTAATTTTATTATGTTTGTTATTTTATATATGTGTGTTATCTTGTCGAACTGACATAATGTTGTTTCGTACCCGTCGGAACCTTTAACACGCAATGCATAGCGCGATCAAATATTACGTTATGTGTATATGTAGCGCGGTTAAATAGTATGTTATGTGTGTTGTCTTGTCAAACTGAAAAGGCTGCCCAACTGACATAAAGTTGTTTCGTACCCATCGGAACCTTTAATACGCAACGCATAGCGCGGTCAAATACTACGTTATGTGTGTATATAGCACGGTTAAACAGTACGTTATATGTGTTGTCTTGTCGAACTAAAAAGGCTGCCCAACTGACATAAAGCTGTTTCGTACCCGTCAGAACCTTTAACACGCAACGCATAGTGCGGTGAAATACTATGTTATGTGTGTTGATATAGCGCGGTTAGATACTACGTTATGTGTGTTGTCTTGCCTATAAATAACGGGCTAATTCTAGTTATTTTATGCGCTCAGCAATAAGTAGTAGCAAATCTGTCAAGAAAAGCAAGGTTTTTTTAACGCAAAAATGGCTCAACCTCTTTATGTACCAAGATGCGAGTGTGGAAAAAATGCATGATGCAAAGATGTTGGGATAATGGTGAAGTTGGACGGCGCTACTGGCACTGTATGAACAAGTTTTATAAGGTTCTCGACGAACCTATTTGCGATTTTGAGGTATGGGTTGATGAACCCTGTTATCAGGAACACTACAAAGAATATTTGCAGCATCTTCATAATGTGTGTTTACAATAGAGGGAACGTGAAAGAGAACATAAAAGAGAGGTTGCGAAATTGAAAGCGAAACTTAAAGAGGTAGAAGAAGAAAAAAAATAAGCTGGAAGAACAATTTAAGTGGTTGGAGCAGAAAATAATGGGCGGCAGGGACTAAACATTGACATGTATGTGTTTAGTGTGTTACTTTATGTTTCCCGTGTCGTGTATTTTTATTTGTTGTACTGAATTTTAATTATATTAAGTTCCTATGTTTGTGTTTGTGTTGTAGTATTAAACTAAATTAGTTGTACTGAACTTTATTTTCATTAATTGTAATGGAAGTTAAGTTTTAGTGCTTGTGTTTGTACGAAACTAATTATATAAAAATTGTTGTTAATGTATATACAAAAATATTATTTACATCAAAACACAAAAAAAAGTGAAGAATATCAATGTGTCCCGCATCCAGTGTGCTTCAACGCAGCCGCTGGCCTGAGGCGCATCGCATCCCGCCTAGGTACGCTATCGGGATCGTCATCATCAAGTCGCCTCCTTATAGCCGGATGCGCCGCAGCATGATCATCAATGGTGCTGACAGGATCGGTAGAAGGGGCCGTCAGTCCAGTAGAAACCTACATAAGAATAGAAAGCTCAGTATAGCAAAGTATATAATAAGTCAAAACAATATAAATTATTTTACCACCATCTCGTCGGGCTCCTGAATGTTATCATCCATCGCAGTCATGCCAGCATCGCGTTCAGCCTTAAAAAGGAAATTAATAAAGTTATGGAAAATAAAGACAAATTCTAATTCAATACTAAGAAAACCATACCTGTGCCTGTGATGATGAAACATAACTTAGTCGGCGCCCACTATGTAAATCTCGTATCGGCCGCTCCTCAGCAACAGTAGACGGGCCTGGAAAGTATGTATCCCAATCCACTCTAGAAAGGTCTGTGCCTGTGATCAATAACTGACCTGACGGGGTCACCTGCAAAGTCCCTAGAGTGAGATCCATCCCAAGGCCGTACGACGGCATGTCCGTCTCATGTAGGCCACCCGGCAGATCGGCAACACATAATCAGCAGGGGCCTCAACGCCCCCTTGCTGGGGACCACCTTCTCTCTGCCCACCGCCGTCGTACGGCACCCCCGCCTCGTCGGGCACCACCACCTCGTTGGGCACCACCACCTCGTGGCACACCAGGGCCTCGCTCGTACTGCTCTGGCTCCACATAATCAGGCATGTGTGCCAAATGCTGATCCTCCGGGGCTCGCTGCAGTGTTCGGGCAGCCAACTCTACAAATCGACGACTGTAATCCTGCAAGGCGACCGCAGGATCGCCGACATAATCTTGCATCTGCAGTCCCATCTGATAGACTGTATGCAGTCCAATAGCCTGCACAACGTATAAAATATAAACTACATATACTGCGCTAAAATACAGTAGTATAATTAATAATAACAGAAAACATACCAGGGCCTCGTGTCGCCCGACGTATGGAACGTACCGACCGCCAGCCTGATGAATAGGGTTCCAGATAAAAATTCGGGTGACGTGCCGGTACCAGGACATATACCTTTGAATAGCCACCTCCTGCATCTGTGTAGGTGGGGGCGGAATCATCTGATCTCGATGGTCCCAAATATGGATCTGCACTGCTAACCATGCCATAAATGCGTCATCCGCCCTGCAACGATCATCCCTCTTATAATGCGTAGGCTCCCATATAGGCCCCCACGGTATATACTGCGGGCGACCAAACTGCTGAAGTACCCGATCCGAGGCATGATGCTCCACAATATCGAGGCATATGAATGGGGCAGAAGTGCTCCAAATCAATCGGTCGGCCGAGCAATAAGCTGGCAGGGAAGCTATCAAATCGTCGTTGTACGACGTCCAGATGAACTATCAAATAAGAACATGAAACGTGAGTATGCGCAACACTAAGTTAATCTATACCAGGTAAGTTTAGGTACATATTTACCTGTGCGCCCTCCAGCAGATCCAACACATCCCTGCAGAGGGGGAGATTATGATGAGCATCATACTCTCGTGAATGTGTACGGCGGAGAACCCACCTTCTGGCTAGAGGGAGAAACGAAGGTGATACATTAGGAGGTAATTGTGGTCGAGGTGGCTGAAACTGCAAGAACCGCTCCCAGGACCAAACCTAACATGCAAAGCTGACGTAAGGTTTAAGATAAATTCTAACTAGGTAGAGTTGGGACTGATGAACAGATTATTTGAATATGTTGTCACCTGTAGAAGCGGCATAAAACCACAAACATCTTTCTGAGTGCCCATGCTCGCCCGGCACATCTGCCTATACATGTAGCCGAGAACAGCAACACCCCAGCTATAATAGGGTAACTCATCTAGCAGCTGAAGATGATGAAGAAATCTCAGGCTGACTAGGTTCCCCGACGTGTTCGGGAACAAGACACCTCCAAATAGAAGAAGCAGCAACAACCTCGTATACCGGGTGATATGTACCTCCTCTGTATCGTCGGTGATATCGGGGTGGAGTACCTCCAGGTACTGTCTAATAGGTGTCAAAGTCAACCGACTGGCACCCGATGATGCAGTCTCGTCCTGTGGCCTGAAACCCGTGAGCTGCTGCAGCATGTCCAAATAAGCATCACGCGCCATAGATCTCATGGCAATAGGCAGTGAAACGGCCATTCCATCAACGGGAAGGCCATATAAAACCTCCACGTCCTGCAGCGTGATGGTAGCCTCGCCAACGGGCGGGTAAAAAGTGTGCATTTCCGGTCGCCACCGCTCAATCAATGCCGTGATCAAAGCCCAGTCAACCTGTATCTGCCCGATCACAATAATCCTATAGAATCCCGTATCTTGGAGGCGATGGACTACACGCTCGTGGAGATCTCTGGGCCTCAGAAAATCCCACAGGTCGTCCACTCTCCTAGCGCGGAGAGTCTGGGACAGTAACTCTCCCTCCCATATATGGGCGGACCTATGATCGCCCTGAAGCACTAATAGCTCACGAGAGTAAGGGTCGGGATGTACAGGAGGTGTGTCCATGTCGTCAACTGTAAATTAAACAACATTAATTGTATGTTTATTATTTAATTGTACAAAATATATATACCTATTGGGTTCCAGGCTCGATATTTGAGGCCCAGTAGCACCAAACTATCATAAATATTTATGTGTGTCAAATTCAATATTTTGATAATTTTGTGTGTGTTTGTTATATAATTTAAATTCTTAATTTTTAATTATTTAAATTATTAAATATATATACCTATTGGGTTCCAGGCTCGATATTTGAGGCCCGATAGCACCAAACTATCATGAATATTTATGTGTGTCAAATTCAATATTTTGATAATTTTGTGTGTGTGTTTGTTTATAATTTAAATTCTTAATTTTTAATTATTTAAATTCTTAAATATATATACCTATTGGGTTCCAGGCTCGATATTTGAGGCCCAGTAGCACCAAACTATCATGAATATTTATGTGTGTCAAATTCAATATTTTGATAATTTTGTGTGTGTTTGTTTTATAATTTAAATTCTTAATTTTTAATTATTTAAATTCTTAATATATATCCCTATTGGGTTCCAGACTCGATATTTGAGGCCCAGTAGCACCAAACTATCATGAATATTTATGTGTGTCAAATTCAATATTTTGATAATTTTGTGTGTGTTTGTTTTATAATTTAAATTCTGTTATGAAATACTTGATTATGGTGGATGTCCATAACTCCTAAGGGAGTAACACCCACTACTCTTCTCCATTAACCTCCCACTACTTCTTACCATTATGGATGTAACTCCCACACCTCCATGATCTTCCCCCATGTTCTCAATAGTTAGTACCATGTTTGTGGCATCCCTTTGTATTACCTATATCATCCTATAAATAGAGGGTTTGGGCATCACATTGTAGACACTTGAATACATAGAAGAAATAAGATTCTCTCCTCTCTTCCTCTCTACATTGTTGTCTATTTTATTGTTCTATATTGTTACTTTGAACTAAGTTTCGTAACACGTTATCAGCACGACACTCGCCTTTCACCCACGGTTAACTCATACTATTATCACATAGCTAACTGAAAGATATTCACGTCATATTACATCAGCTCTTGAAGAAATCAAAAGGATTTTGCTACTGGTTGGCTATATAATCTCTGTTCATGAAACCCTTAATGAGAGAGAGTACAAATTTATTGTTTCCTTGAGCTCATACCTAAAAATGTTATGCTATTAGCAGTAAGAGTATGTGGCTCTTAACCTGTGACAGTCTCATAGAAAATATATTAGTCCAAAGGTAACTGATTACTATTATTATAATAGTTTTAAGAAGATATACTTATTTGTTTTTTTCAGTTACTTTGATCTCATTATTGGCACAACAAAGATTAGTTGGTTATGGGCATTATGGCAAATTGTTACTAGAAATGCATGATAAAGACAGTAGTGAGCATATTAGTATGAGTATTCATATTAACTAGTATTGTTACTAGATGCATGCAGTACCTTTTAAGTTATGCTATGGCTTGTATAATTTAGTGATTACATAATATAAGGTAACTAGACATATTGACGGTTTAGACATATTAGTGTTATAATATATGATTTTCATCAAGGTATTATGATAACTTTATTTCATATTTGTGAACTAGTTCGCTTTGTTTAAAAACTACCAAACATAACATTTGAGTTGGGTTACAGAGATGTTGATATCTATTTTTTGGCCAACACTACTTTTATTGCTTATGTAGCGTGGAATAATTATTTCATATGTCATCAAATATGATAACATTGGTTGAGGGTAAGACGGTGGGTCCAAGTCCCATCGCACTACGAAGATAAGACATCGGGTTTAAGGCCTGGTGCACCATGATGATAAGAGTTGGGTTTGAGTCCCAATTCATTGTAAACTAATATGCTTTTATATGGGTAAGACAGTGAGTTTGAGTCCCAATGCACCATATTGATGATATAATGATGACTAATGAAAAATAATATATTTTTCATGAAAAAGCATGAAGCTTGTCCCACTTGATTTGCTCCATTCTTGAAGTGAATGTGATAGCGATGCATAATAAATCTAAATGAAGACAAGTGGTTGACTAATGAACGTGGGCGTGCCAAAGACCAAAATAATAATAGTCATCATTATGATAATTATAAAAAGGAGAACAATAAGGGTTCTCAAAATAATCCTTCAAAGGTGAAGGAAATGTGTATCAATTTGGTGTGTAAATATAAGGCACGTTTAGACGATTATAGTCCATTTTTTGAAAGAATGCGACTTGTGATAAGCATTGTAAATGCAGACTCATTCCTGAAGTGAGTGTGAAAATATATATGTGATACAAATTATGCACAAGAATGTATTTATGCATGGTTTGAATAAATACTACAATTCACCTCTACGGGAGGTTTGAGAGAAAGAAAGATCATGAGCATTACTATGTGGTTACACGAATATGTCATTGGTCGTGTACATGGGATAAGCCAAAAATATTTTGCCATGCCTTATAAAATGTTATTAAAGGCAAAACTAAAGCAAGAAAAGATTTTGCTTATGATGATTTTGACCATGACAATTATTATGATAAGATAATTTTCTCTGTGGAGGAAAAATTCACCACTTGGATGGTGTTATAAAAGATCTTGTAGTGCAAAATTATTGAGAGTTCCAGAAGAGCGAATTTGTTACTACCCGAATAAATAAAATTATTCATGGCATTGGTGACAGTAAGTCTCAAAAGAATCTTTTTGAGTTTCAAATGTATTAGCCAAAGTGGTTGGCATATTGAGACTATAAATGAAAGGAAGATTGATTATCTTCATATTACTATAACATGCCGGGTAAATATGAAAGGTTACCCGACTTTTCTTCTATTTGTACTACAGATGTATAAGCATGATGATGAAATCACATGCCATAGTAAATTAAATATTTATTGAAACAAATATCAGTTGGCATGACCGGTATGGCCATCCCGGTTCATTATAATGCGAAAATTATGGATTTGGAGAATTCACATTTGGCATTAATTGAAGAATAATGGAGATTCTTCGAGAATTCTCATGTACGATTTGTTTCTCATGAATATATTGATTTACATACCAAGCAGGGTTGGAAATTGAATCCTTGATTTTTTGGAACGAATAGAAGGATGATATATATATATGGGCCCATGTCACCTGCCACCTGTGGACCGTTTTACTATTATTATTGATTTAAATAGATGCATTATTGTATGGTCACATGTGCGTTTGTTCGTTCAACTTGCAGTTTGGCTTTTGCTTAAGGGTTCGCTTGATCAAGTTATTAGACGCAGTTCCAGAATATTATATTTGATAAGTTTGTCTTCATAATTGTGTTTAAATCCAAGTTGGTTTAGAGAAAGTTCGCTATGCCTCCAATGTATAGCTAAACCATTTGGTCATGAGAACAAAAACTCGCAAATAGAAATTTTGGTATGAGTGGTATTATTAATATTATAACAGCACTTTACGCATTCTAGCCAACAAGTTATTGATAACATCTTCCCCATTCACAATTGGGTTCAGGGCAGGAGCCAAATGTTCATCTAGAAATATGGATGTCTACTACTATGATTTAATTGTGCCACCACATGCACAAGATTTGGTCCCCAAAGAAGGTTGGGGATATTGTTTGTAATCTCAACATTAGGGGGAGGAAAATGTAGCAGACTGCACAAAAAAGATAATACATGGAATGAATTATATGGTATTAACTTAGGATCCTCGTTACAAGAAAAACTATGGGAACTTGAAGTTTTCAAGTGGATACATTCATTTGACAAAATAATTTCAGGCCACATTGCTGACCCCAAACTAATGTCATGTACTTTCAGTACTAATGACTCAAGATTGAATATAAGTCCGATGATGGACATAGGTCTATGGAAACGCATGAAATGTAATAGAACTAATTCGGTCCAAAGATAAAACTCCTTGAGAAGGAAGAGGAGCAAATGTTCAAAATGGTGGCAAGTGCTATAAAGAGCCCGATGACATAACACTTCATATGACCTCTTGGAAGAGGCTCAGTTTACCTTGAAAATAATTGAGATCTCGATAAGCTTTATATCTTATTGACTTGATGATGAACCGACTCGTTAACATGATCGTCAACAATGTTGTTTGATATAATATGGCGCTCAATACTATTAATAGTTGACGGGATCTTGAGCTCAAAATTTGTCATACAAATTTTGGATAGATAAATGATTGGCCAAATAAAAAAAATATTGCAATTGAAAATTTGACTTCATCTGAAAAATATGAAGTTGCGACGGAATAGTCCCAACAGCTGAAAGTATAAAGGCTATATGGAGATATTGAAATATGAACTAGTATTATATTGCAAAAGAAATCCTTGTATAGATTGTTTATTCTAACCAAATATTGTCAAGGTTTGGTTGTTTTATGCAAAATGCAAGGCATTTATTGAAGTTCCGTTCTTCAAACAATCTTTTGTTGTTGAGGAGTTGTCATATTATCATTTCACAAGATGTGTGACTTTTCTTTGGAAGAGAAGATTACCAATAATAGTGAAGAGGCTGATGTTTGCTTTATCTCATTGAAAGAAGAATATATTGAAGGAGACAGAATTCAAATCATATATTTCATTCAAAGTTCTTTTCAGACACGACCTTCAATAGAATGATTGAATAGAATGTTCAAGAAATTCGTTCAAGTGATTTGCAGAAAATTCACCAAGGCATTGCCGATCTCAATATTTAGAGGAAGTGTTAGACAAGCTTGAATTCGCGTCTCGAGAAATAAAGTGATATTTTATCAGGGAGGAGGCAAATATGGTGTTGTACTCTTTTTCCTTGCTAAGGTTTTATCCCACTGGGTTTTCCTCGCAAAGGTTTTTAATGAGGCAGCAAGTAATGGCGTATTACAAGATATGTGTACTCTTTTTCCTTCCTAGGTTTTTTACCCATAGGGTTTTTTCCTTAATAGGTTTATAACCGAGGACATTATCTCTTTGGACGAATCCAAGGGTGGAGTGTTATGAAATACTTGATTATGGTGGATTGTCCATAAATCCTAAGGAATAACACCCACTACTCTTTCCATTTAACCTCCCACTCACTTCTTCACATGTATGGATGTAAACTCCCAACACCTCCATGATCTTCCCCATGGTTCTCAATAGTTATAACATGTTATTATGGCATCCCTTGTATTACCTATAATCCATCTAAAATAGAGGGTTTGGGCATCAACATTGTGTAGACACTTGAATAACATAGGAAGAAATAGATTTTCTTCCTCTCTTCCTCTCTACATTGTTTCTATTTATTGTTCTATATTGTTTACTTTGAGTTAAGTTTCATAAACAAATCTTAATTTTTATTATTTAAATTCTTAAATATATTATACCTATTGGGTTCCAGGCTCGATATTTAAGGCCTAGTAGCACCAAACTATCGTGAATATTTATTGTGTGTCAAATTCAATATTTTGATTAATTTTGTTGTCTATTGTTTATAATTTAATTCTTGAATTTTTTAATTATTTTAAATTCATTAAATGTAATATACTTATTGTGGGTTCCAGGCTCGATATTTGAGGCCAGTAGCACCAAACTATCATGAATATTTATGTGTGTCAAATTCAATATTTTTGATAATTTTGTGTGTTTGTTTTATTAATTTAAATTCTTAATATAATATACCTATTTGGGTTCCAGGCTCGCATATTTGAGGCTCAACGATCTGAATACTTATGTGTTGGTCAAATTCAATATTTTGATAATTTTGTGTGTTGTTTGTTTTTTTTAATTATTTAAATTTCTTAATTTTTAATTTATTTAAATTCATTAATATATATACCTATTGGGTTCCAGGCTCGATATTTTGAGGCCAGTAGCAACCAAACTATCATGAATATTTATGTGTGTCAAATTCGATATTTTTGATAATTTAGTGTGTGTTTGTTTTATAATTTAAATTCTTTAAGTTATTTAATTATTTAAATTCTTATAATATGTATATACCTATTGTGGTTCCTAAGCTCGATATTTGAGGCAGTAGTACCAAATATCATAATATTTATGTGTCTGTCAGAATTTCATATTTTGATTATTAATTTGTACAAAGCTATACTTATCTTCACTATCTACCAAGTATTACAAATACTTAATTCTACAGGGAGTTCAACGCTATAAATACTATACAGTTTACTGCTACAAGTTTCTATCATTTTACTACGCTAATAATATAAACTAAATGTTAATACAACAAATATCATTTTAATACATAACATTCACAAAAATACACTATAAACAATACTAGTTTTCGAAATCTATACTAAAAACGACATTGGAAACGACTAATATCTAATTCGACGATATTAAATAAAAAGATCTTTAAATCTCATATGTGTTACATTTATTTTTAGAATCATATTAAACTCTAGTCCGGATAGAATATAACATATAGTTTCCGTAAATAAAATACAAAACGACTATGGAAACACATTCAATCAACTAATATACATTATTTTATTACAAGTTTCGACATAAAATAAATCGAAAATACCTCGGATTAGTGTTAGTGAGTGTTTTGTTTGAAAATTTGAAGACGATGGAGTAAAATCACCAATTCCAAATAACAAATAGCTTCCAGTACGATGTGAGGACCTAACCGTTCTTCACCCTTTTGTGTTGACAGATGGGAAGGGCCCACAATTCTTTTTTTTTAAATAAACACGAGCAAATAGTGGGGGGGGGGGGGACCAGAAGCTGGGGGGTTAAAAAAATGGGGAAAGGGTTTCTTTGGTCGGGGAAGAAGACGAAGGCGTTATTTAATTAGGTGTTATAGCGTCTTCATTTCATACGCTATGTATATCGTATGAAATGAAGACGCTATATATGGCAGTCAAATCGTCAGGCATTATAGCGTCTAAATACACGCTATATCTTAACGGACAAAAGTTTACCGTTAGGTTAACGTCTTGAATTAGACGTTATACATAGAAAGATTAATTTTTTTTTACACTTACTTAATGTATTTTGAATTCCAAAATACAATATTTGGGTCCGGACTCGACATAAAGTTAATAAAGATCATCGTATGAGTTGACAAATTAAATTTAGAAATTTGTTTGTTGCTTTATTTTCTTTTTTTATTTTAAATAAAAGATCTTTGCATTTACGTACAACGGCATGGAAACGAACCCACAAGGATGGGATAGTGTATGGTTGTGAAATCTAGCAAATGACTGTACCACTCTACCGTTAGTTGGATGTGTTATTTTATAAAATAAGCCTGCCGTCAATATATTCACGGGCCACATTTTAACATTTCCTATCAACAAAATGCAAAACAGAACAAAAGAGGTTTCAATCAGAGAATACAAATGGAGAGCGCTTGTTTCTGGCACGATTAAATTGTGAACTGGATCGTACAAAATAATTGTGATGCTAATAGGCGACCTTTAAAAGTCAATTCTTTTTGTTATCTATATGGTTTTGCCCAATAATTAGACTTTAATCGTAAAACAAAAAGAGTGTTAGGGAGTGTTTGGTACGAAGGGTTTCCAATTTTTTCCATGTTTGATTGGCTTAAATGTTTGGAAACATTTTATCTTATGAACTCATTTTCTTCAATTGGAGAAAATATGTTTTCCTTACCATGAGAAGGGAAAATATTTTCCAAAATCCTTCTCAACCTTCCCCACTGTTAGACCTCCCCCAATTGAGCTCGACTTGACAACAAGAGTGTTGTCATGAGGATCAAGAGTGTTAGCAGATAGGTTGCACGAGTTTTGCCACCAAAGTCAAAAAGGGAAACGGCAAGTGATGGCCCAAGGCTTTGCGGAGGCGAGGCAGCTTGGGCAAGGGCTGACAATGAGTTTGCGGGCTAAGGGTTGAACACTTGATTATGGCAAATGCACAGGCATTGAGGCAGTGATGCCAAGGCCAAGGCAAAAACGGATAGGTAAAGCAAAGCAAATGTGCAAGGGAAGCAGTGCTCGGGACAAGATTTGTCATGGCAATAAGTGCGGGCAAACGGGCCAATTCGTGGGCGATGGCAGCAAATTATGTGGCACAATGAGCTGAACAATGCATTGGACTGGTCCAAGCCAAGGCACGAAATTGGGCAGGCAAGTCTTGGATTGACAAAGTCCAAAGGCGGTTACCGGCACATGCTGGCACATGGGCAGCAGTTTGAGCTTTGCTAAAGCTGGCAGACAATTTAGCACGTTTTTGGGGTCCATGATCCCATTTACTTTAGCCATGATTTACATGATCTAGAGTAGTTGGGGGTGTCAACTACACTAATTAAGTTAGTGGGCTGAGTGGGCAAGTTGTTAAAGTCTAAAAGGGGCAACTTATTGTGTAAATCTGGGGCTGGTTTCATATTTTATAAATGGACAGCACCCATTCCCTTGTGCATAGATGTTAAATACGTGTAAGAGTGATGTTTTGAGTTAGGAAGAGTTCCTAAGTCTTGTTTTCAAGATGAAAACACCTAAGGCTAAGAGTAGTCTTGTGAGCGGGCAAAATGATCTCATATTTGTACACGGCGTACTTCGAGGTTAGTTTCTTTGTATGCGAGTTAAAACCAAAGTTGGGAAAAGATTTTTTCTGTATATTGTGCCTTTTTGTTTCACGTTTATTCGTTCCCTTCACTATATTCTCGTTGCCTAAAATCAGTATCTACTTTACTACGTTTGAAAAGCTGCCTAAATTTATCTAATCCAAAGTTGCTGAAATTTTGGCCGAGTGTTGGAGCAGGCTAAGTCAAGGCGAGTCTTGGCTGCCGCACGGGCTGTTTTTTTGATCGTGACATTAAAACGCGCCCGTGACAACTAGTATTTAGGCGGAGCAGGTTCGTGGTTGGAGACACGAGTTTGCGAGTGCCAGATTTCGTAGGTCTTGTTTGAGAAACATGCCGGTGGGGTAACAATGAAACTGCGGGAAAGTGCTAACGAAACTGGAAGCATTGGTGGGAAATGTTCCTGAAGGTGAAGAACTTCAGTCTCTTGTTGACAAAGACTTGCATATGTTGAGACAGAAATGGCAAGGCTTAGTCGAGAGATGCAGATCTGAAGGCCGAGACAGTGGTGCGCGACTGCTGTGGGCGGGGATGCTCCTCAACGTGGTGCTGAACTCTTCAAAGTGAGGATTCCTGAACCTAAGGGCATTCGGCAGGTGCAAGGAGTGCACGTGAATTGGAGAATTTTCTTTGGGATATGAGCTAGTTACTTTCATGTTATTCGTGTGCAAGACGAAGAGAGAAAGTAACCTTGACTAGCATGTATTTGAGTTGATGATTGTTAATTATGGTGGCGCACTCGTGTGGCTGAGATTGAAGTCTTTAGACCAAAGATTGAGTCTTGGGAGCGGCTTAAAAAGGATTGTTGAAGGACAGTTCTTCCTGCCAATACGTCTTGCATTGCTAGGGACAAACTGAAAAAGTTGAAACACACCGGATTCAGTTAGAGCTTATGTGAAAGAGTTCACATCTTTGATGCTGAGCATCAGCACATTCGGAAGAAGACAAATTGCACAACTCATTGAACGGGCTGCAACAGTGGGCCAACTTGTTGCGAAAGGCAGAATATTCAAAAACCTCGCAAGTGCTGTTGGCTGCGGCGGATGCATTGGGCAATTTCACATGAGTGAGGGAGATTCCTAACTTTTCAAAGTCCAAACGAACGGAAAGAAGGCAAGGCTAAGGAGTGAAGAAATGTGAAATGGCAATGACTGAAGATAATGAGGAGGGAAAGCCATAAGCTGGAACTTTAAAGAGCAAGAGAAGGGCAGCAAATTTAGTGGTTGCTTCCTTTGTGATGACAATCGAGCGAGGGACTGTCCCGACAAGGCGTGTTAATGCTATGACTGCCGGAGAAGGGGCTGCATTTGGAGGTGCTGAACAGTGACCAAACAAGTGTTGGTGTCAGTGCAATTGTGCTGAAAGAGATGAGGAGTCAAGGGGGCATTTGCTTATGTCAACCCCTTGGGACTTCATAAATTGGAGGTGACCTCGACGAGGACGTCGAGTTTCAAAAGGCGTGGGGTGGTTTTTAGCCTCCGCAATGAGCTAGATTGGACAACAAGAGTGTTTTCATGACGCAGCAAGAGTCGTTGCAAGATAGGTGCACGAAGTAGCACCAAAGTCAAAAAGGGAAACGGGCAAGTGGATGGCAAGGCTTTGACGGAGGGCGAGGCAGCTTGGCAAGGGCTTGACAATGAGTTTGCAGGCTAAGCGGTGACACTTGGATTATGGCAAATGCATCAAGGCATGAGGCAGTGATGCCAAGGCAAGGCAAAAACGGCTAGGCAAGGCAAGCAAATGTGCACGGAAAAAAATAAAAGCAGTGCGGGGCAGATTGCATGGCAATGAGTTGCGGCAAAGGGCCAAGTTCTGTGGGCGATGCAAGGCAATTTGTGGCACCAATGCAGCTGGATACAATGGCATTGGGCTGGTCCAAGCCAAGCACGATATTGGTGGCAGAGTCTTGGAATTGACAAGGTCAAAGGCCGGTTACCGCACTTGCTGTGCAATGGCAGCAGTTGACTTTGTCTAAAGCTGGCAGGATTAGCAGTTTGTTGGGGGCCATGATCCTATTGCTTTAGCATGTTTACATGATCCTAGTAGTTGGTTGTCAACTACACTAACAAGTAGTTGGGCTGAAGTGGCATTGTGTTAAAGGGCTAAAATAGGGAACATTGTGTAAATGGGGCTGGTTCATGTTTTATAATGGACAGCACATCCCTTCTGGTGCATAGAGTTAAAACGTGTAAGAGTGCATGTTTTTTGAGTTAGGAAAGGAGTCCTAAGTCTGTTTTCAAAGAGTTGAAACACCTAAGCGCTAAGAGTAGTCTTGTGGAGGGGCAAGAGTATCTTTATTTTTATACACGGACGTACTTCGTAGTTGAGTTTCTTTGTGAGCTCGAGTTAAATCAAAGTTGGAAAAGAGTTTTCCTGTATAATTGTGCCTTTTGTTTCACGTTTTTTCTGTCCCTTTTCACTATATTCGTTGCCTAAAATCAGTATCTACTACTACGTTGAAAAAGCTGCCTAAATTTATCAAGTCAAAGTTGCCTGAAATTTGGCCGAGTGTTGGAGAGGACTGAAGTCAAGGCGAGTCTTGGCTGCGCGCGGGCTGTTTTTTGAGTGAATAAAACGCGCCTGTGACACCCACCATCATCAACCCCCCACACCCCACCACCCCCACGCCTACCCACTCCACCCCTCTTGTTTGAAAAATATTTTTTTTTTCAAATTAGATTTTTTTTCCGTCACCACCTACCCTGCTACCCTCCTACCCCCATAAAAAAATTACTTTTTTTGGTAATTTCAAATTTTCTATTTATTTGTTTTTCTGCACCACCTACTCCGCAAAACCCCACCCCATTCGCACCTCCTCCCAACCCCGCACAAAAAGTTTTTTTTTTGACTTGCCTTTTTATAATTTTTAAATTCTAATTTTTCGTTCTTTCTGCACCCCCCCTCCCCCCGCCCCCCGAAAAAAATATTTTTCTATATATTTTCGTTTTAGGTTTCATCTTTCGGTTTTACAGGTTCGAAATTTTACAAGTTCAAGTTAGAGTTCGGAGGTTTATGTGTTTTGAGTTTACGAGTTTAGAATTATAAAGTTTTTTGCGGGTTTTGAAAGTTCTAGCGGTTCAGAAGTATATGAAATTTATGGGGTTCGGAAGGTTGTTATCGCGCCGTTTATGGCTTCATGTTTATTGTATCTAAATTATTTACGATTATCTTGAGAGAAACTTATTTTTCTTAATATCTTAGCATACCAACGCCGAAAAAATGAATAAGATTACTACTTGTTTTTCAAGAAAATATTTTTTGGAAAATATTTTCCACGGAAAACATTTTCAGTTATTACCAAACACCCCTAATGATTGATTAACTTTGAACTTTGGCTTGGTTGGTAACCATAAAAAAGGTTGTGGACTCTCAAGGCGTTTTGACGAGGGGCTTTAAAGATTTTTTCTTCCTCAACATTAAGATTAAGTAGTTGCCAGACAAGTCTTGGAACAAAACAGGACTTGTCATTCAAAGTTCTTCATTCACTGCATGATTGGTTTCTTTTAATTTCATAAACTTTTAATTTGTCCTATGGTACATTTGCATATAAGAAGTAAAATGATAAGATTTACCTGCTCAAACAACAAGATAATAATTTTTTATGATGCGAGTTGTTATACTAATTTTTATAAACCGTATAAATTTTGTCAGTCTGAAACTACAGTCAACATGTATACATGTTTCAGACTTAGAAAAGCACTTAGCTTGTTACTATTAGACGGAGAGTATGCTAGTTAATATAGAAGGGAGGCATGAGATTATTGAAATTTCTCTTCTTT